>NW_015113208.1:132077-218128 GCF_001443285.1 Poecilia latipinna
TATATATATATATATATATATATATATATATATATATATATATATATATATATATATATGCAGGTTTTCACATCATCTCTGTTAGTTTCACTTGTTCCTTTTATCGCCGGTTTTATATTTTTCGCCGATACCCGGGCTGGTTTTGCCGCTGATCGCTTTCTTGTTGATTTATTGTTCTGGTTTAATTACAGCACAGCAGTCAGGAGTACCCTAATGTGCCTTTGCAGAAGCATTAAGTTTGATCCCCTTCTAACGGCACGTTAGAATGGAAGAAGAAGGGGGAAAAAAAAGATACGAAAACATGCCAGCTCTCGATGTAAAGAAATGCAGATTAACATCCCAAAGATGAGTCGATTTTCATTTTCTTTGCATTATGAGATTGCACCTGAATTAACTTGCGTCATTTAGACTGAAGTGCAGCAGTCAATCCATAATAAAAGATGAATTTTATTACTTTAATCTCAGCAAGTATATAGTATTGATCAGAAAGAATGGATTGAAATGTAAAAATGCTGTAAAAAGCGGGCACTTTTCATTTTTCTGGATTATTTCTCGCCGTTTTGCTCGGCTGTGTTGAATAAGACTCAGTGTTTTTCCACTGCTTAAACTAAAGGTTGAATGTAGGAATTAATGATGTATACCTCCGCAAATTGATTATACAGCTTAAGGCGCTGCATCTGGGTGATTTTTCATATTAACAACTCACTAATAGTGCAGTGCCTCACAGAGATAGTGCTCCCGCTGTCTGTTTTTCATGCAGCAGTTGTGTACGTTTGGATGGAAGCCACCTTGACAAGCTGCTGCAGCCACCAAAAGAGCCTGCAATTGTCTGATACGTGTGGATTATATTTCCCCTCAGCCCGACTGTTTTATTCCACTTCACTGAGGTTGCCCGTGATCATTAGCAATCTTTCCACTCATGTCTCACATAATGAAGTGAATGAAGTGTCATTTTCAATCAACTGCTATGTTGATCCAACTTAATTAGTACTTTAGAGGATACAAAACAAGATTAGGTAACTCACGGTACTCGATTGCCAGAGCTGTTTGTTTTGGCTTTGAATTAACCCTCAGTTCTGCTGCTGCTCAAACTTTTTCGTCACAGAAGAACAAAAGTTGATTACACATATTGGCATTTTAGGCCCTTGCTGGTATATATTGCATGATAATATTTATTGTGATAGAAAAAAACAACAACATTATTGGTCATGTTTAGTGTGGTTTTTGCACAGAGAGAAGAATTCTTGTGAAGCACCGGTAAGTGTGTTGACACACTTTTAAAAACTAGCGTTTGGAGATTAAGTGGACTTGCAAAATTTAGGTTTGGACAAAATTTAAAACGTGTTGGCTAAAAACAAAATCACATTAAAGTGAATTTTTTTTTTTGCAGATGTGCAGAGTGGAGAAAGTACTAAGCAAAAATAAAAATAGCAGCAAAGTAGTTATAGTCGTAGCAGTAAATGCACAGAGAAAGTAAACACTTTGCAGACTACACAGTTTTTACATCATTTCTTCTTTGTGTAAAATAGCACCTAACTTGAAATGTAAGCTACTTCATTAGCTTGCACATCTGAATAGGTACGCCGCTCGTACTCCTTTTAATCCTTTTTATGTGTATTCTGTGTTGTCCTGATGCACTTCTAATAAATATGCGTACAAAGTCTTAAATCCTTTTTTTATTGGAGTTGCATAATCACACTCATAGAAATGCTACTAAAACCTAGTAAAGGCTTTATTTTGTCATCGAGTCCTTAGAAACACAGATTTAATTTTTGAGGGAGACGTGGCCAAGAGGTAATCTGCTACCGCATGAAAAACAAAACTAACCTACACCCATTTCCTCACATATAAATATCAACACTGCCTTAATCGAATGATA
Organism: Poecilia latipinna; assembly: GCF_001443285.1. Lineage (NCBI taxonomy): Eukaryota > Metazoa > Chordata > Actinopteri > Cyprinodontiformes > Poeciliidae > Poecilia > Poecilia latipinna. The sequence continues at coordinate 133,957 of NW_015113208.1, forward strand.
TGTTTTCTTGCATGTCCCATTTCAAATAGTAGCAAAGAAAGAGAAACAGGAAGTTCGGAATTTGACGTTTATTGAAGCCATCATCATCTTGCAAGGCAGATTGTACATTAAGTGTGCTTCAGTAAAGTTTATTTTATAGGATATGGTAATGATGCCAGGGATTTTGTAGGGAAGTATGTCCTCCTTTTTAATCACTGAATAAATATTCTTAGATAAATGTTGATTCTTCATAACTATAATTGCATCTGTACCAAGTGATAGATGTACCGGTAGTTTTGGAGGCCACTGTAGAGTGCGATAGAGCATGCTTTCATAAACCTTCTGCTTAAAAAAAAAAAAAAAAAAAAAACTATTTAACTTGGGAGCAGGTAAAATCAAATAAGAAGAAATCCCACACACACACACAAAAAAAATAAAAATTACAACGACTGTATTTGAGCATTACTTATGTGAGACGTAAGTTGAATTTATTTGTATAGTTCTAGCAGAATTGACTCAAACACTCCAACATACTCTTAAATCAGTCTGAAGTAGGTTCAAACATGAAAGCAGTCATTGTTGACATTCCGGCTGAGTGTGCTTTAGCTTTACCAACTTGGATAATATTATAAATCCCTATCCTTCTAGCTGATGCTCGCTCTTTCTTCTGTTTGTTAAATGTAATTCCCAGGCTTTTGTTTTGAAAGCCTGGGAATTCCAATCAAGCTGCTGCCTGCAAAGCTCCCTGCTTCCTCCAGGTCCTCGGTAAACGGAGTTGCAGAGCTTGGGCAATATGTGGAGGTCTGCACCCTACACCCCATTTCTTAGCCCTGGTCTGGCAAAAGAGCCAACTAGCTATTCCCGTATTTTACCAACAGACATGCTAATTGCTAAAGCCGGGGTAAAAGTATCAAAATGTAAAACATAAATTGTGAAAAGAACATTTACAAAATACAACTACTATGCTTTGATAGTTATTTACATTTGCAAGTCCTTTCTAAAATACACAACTAAATATTTTTTGGAAGTCATTATTTAAAATTTGACGTGGCAAATTGATTGATTCATTTTATTATTGCTTGCTTCTGTGCTGCAGCACCTCTTGAATTAATTGTTTGAAATTAGGTCTTGATGGACTGAGTCCCAGTAAATATTGGAAATTTGTTTGATTTTTGTCATATTATGAAAGATGTTTTTTTAATTATTTCTCAATTTTATTATTCATGGATTTATTTATTGACGCCTTGATTCAGTTACCGGTTTATTATATCCGTTGCAGTGTAATTGAACCATCACATAAATGGATAATAATTTGACAAATTATGTATTTGTTTTTGTTGTGGCAATTTTGTCCTTCAGACGTTTGTAATTTAATGTTGTTAGTTTTAAGCTGAACTGTGACTTGTTTTATTCTTCCTAAAATATTCCGCCACTGTCTTTTTCATTGTGCACAGCTGAATGACAGCAAGTGAGACAGGAGGACTCTTTGTCTACTTGTCTCCTTATGACCGGGAGAAAAAAAAAATGCTTGAGCGCTGCCGGGCTTCTCATGAAAAGAAGTTTTATTCTTATAGGAGGCATCTTTCGAGGTTTCCTATATATTGCTACTGTGAGAAATTCTAATAAAACACTTGAATGATTTTGGAGAAAAGTTTTTCTTCAGACTAACTTCAAAATGTCTCTATTCCCTTGTAGATTGTCCAGCTAGGTGGGATGTGTTAGACCTGGGGATTCATGTTAAATTAGTTTGGTGCATGTGAAAGGAGTGCACTTTGTTTCTGATGTTGTAAACCCCCAAAACACCCACCCCCCACGTCCTAAGGCTGGAGAGAAAAGAGCAATGCCATGTTGTCATGGTGCCCAGCAGAAGGAGCCCTGACTCCTGGAGGTAATGAATCGAGAGGAGGATTGCTCCCAGTAGACCTCCTTGTACGAGAAGCACTTGAGTTTAAAGCAAAACTCCCCGACTATGCAGCAGCACAGGGGACAAGCTTGGAGGGTAAAGCATGGGGCTTTCTATCCAGGGATGCAGGGAAGACGTCTTCTGGGATAAAGATAAAAACAGTTTTTTTCCTTCTTAGATAAGAAAGACTAGTTTATATGCTAAAACCAGTTGCCTTTGCAAGGACCTCAGATAGCGCTCGCTCTGATTTGATTCATAAGATTTGTTTCATTTTTTTTTTATTTGAAAGTTTTGCTCTGATTGTTCTATGACAATAAAGTCTAATTGGATCTAAACCTGGAGAGCAATTTATGCTAAACCCCTTCATGAAATACTACAGTTAGTTTAATTTTAATTTATCCTGCCATCTAGTGACAGAATGTAGGATTTCTATACCGATTTAGCGCACATGATGCTGTACTGTGATTAAGATATTAAACACTCAGTCTGGCTCATTATCTTGTTGAGTCAATCTCAAGGTTGAATTGTTTTCAGCTTTCTATTCAGCATTTTTTTTTCATCACATTAAAGGGAGAGGGCAATGAGCGGCGCCACACAAGATTGTGATTGACAAACACTAAGACTCGGCAGCGGGCTGTGATTGGTTGTTACTAGTTAGTGCTGGGAGAACTTAGAGAAAGCAAAGTAGCTCAGTTCTTTTTTTTCACAGATCATCATTCTCATACCAGGCTGTCACAGCATCGTGCATACTGCAGCTGTAATGCCTTTCCTCACACAGACTCCACCAGGCTAGCAGCAGCAATTAGCTCAAGTGGAAGTGTCGGAAAGGGCAGGAGCTTCTTAAAGAGACAAAGGCCAATTTTAAGGCATTAAAACATATAATGCAAAGTCAAAATTCTTTTAAATAATTTTTAATATATGCAACATTTCCATAACAACCAAAGGCAATATAATTACTTGATTACGCTTTAGACATGCTGCCATGTGCTGGAAAGTACATAATACCCCCTTCTCCCTCCCAACACACTTAATACAGGTGATTTCAGCAAGTACTATTACACTGTCTCCTGCAGAATATCTTGTACTGACTGATGATTTAAGGTACTTCACTTCAGTCTGTAAGAAAATGGGTTCTTTGACTCTAATAACAATTATTGTTATTAATACAATTAAATAATTCTGTTTTGAATCCTTATTGGTCACAAGAATCAAGGTGCACAAGGGGGAACAACATTTTCAATCGTGTATATATACAGTTGGAAAAAAATGTATTAAAATTTGCATGACATTTGTGGATTTATGTGAGAATTTATCACACTAATCCATTAACATTGGCATGTGTTGACTAGACTTCTTATTAGCAATGCAACTAATGAGGTCTGACGTTCTCGTATTCGAGAGATGTTTTGGTGCCACCTGTGGGATCAGGTCTGTCGAGGGTATTTTGAAGGGACCTGGAGGAAAGTGGTGCTAGTAGGTGAGCGGTGCAATCGGAGGCGTTTGGTGCTCTGCAAGCCGTGGCAGAGAGTCTGCTCTTATCCTCCAACTACAATTCATTTGCATATAATTGCAATCTGTTCAACTCAACAGACAATTATGAATTCTTGTTGCGTACTACAATAAGGGCCTCTGTGTACTCCAGCACAAGTTGGTAGACATTTCTACAATAGTAACTCAAAAAGCATTGTGACTGACTGTTTTACTGAGTACTAATTATGTTCTTAATCAATTAGTTGGAGCAGCTCTCGAATGCAACACACAATCCATTACAGTCATAGAACACCTGCATCTATTTATTTATTTCCCCCCCCCACACACACACACACACACTTTCATTCTGGTAGTATTTTAACAAGCTTCACTGCCAGATGTCAAGTACAGAGAAAAGCAGACATTTTGTAATATTCACCCTTTCACTAGCATTCGAGTTCCACTTCGTTCCAAGCAGAAAATTGAGGCGTGGACTGTAGCTGTCAGTAAATGCAATTTTCGGTGCCACCAAACATCCCTTCCTTTCTTCCCTCCTTTATTTTGACCTTCTGAACTTTATCCTGCTCATCCTGAAACATTTCTTTACAGCAGCCCCACACCACAGAGCTCTCTGGACTTGATTAATTTCCGGCTCCTGGGAGAACAGAGAGAGATTCATCCATCTTCCACCCCGCTTTTCAAGTTGCAGTCATTCTGTGTGATGATGGAAGCTTAACACACAACATCATCTGTATCCCTCCAGTCTTGCTGATGTGTTGTATAAACCTGTAGATGTACCTGCACTCATTTTCTGAGAAAATGAGAGGTGCAGGAACACTAATTATTAAAAATGAATTTTGCTGGAGCCAGAGCTGGCTCATTATTCATCTTGGTTATTGCTAGCACTTTGGATCAGCCTTTGTGTGCCAGAATTGGTCAATTTGTCTCTGTCAGGGGTGGGCCCTTGACAGATGTGCCAATATGGCTGCTGAAGTTCTGTGCTTGGGGAGAGGCATCTTAATTTTCCATGATGTATCACGCTGGCAGCAACCAATTTAGCAGAATTGAGCTCCAAATCATCTTACTTCCCACTGCCTCTGACAATCTGTTTCCTTTCCTAGATTAGGTAAATATATTATGGAAGGAAATAAATTAGAGATTCCTGCACCCTGGGTAAACTGAGTTTTTGTTGACTTGATTGTTTGTATTGTTACAGTGGCATGTCCAGAGGATGGGTGTCCTGGGCCCTCGTGTCTGATATGTGTAAAAAACAAGACCCCCAAAGCACAATCGCTATGATAAGTGTAACCAATTTTTCCAGTTTCCCTGTTTAGGGCAGATTGATGTGTTGAACTGACAGTTTGTTGTGTAAAGCTAATTAATTAAATTTCAGGTGTCGCGTGGTTTTAGTGTGCCTCGTGGCACTATATTAGGCTTCGTTGGTGGCTTAGGTCCAACTTAATGGATGTGGACATGCTCAGCCTGCTGGGACTGCAATATTGAGGAAATGCGAGATTGCCAGCCCACAGGTTCCCGCTCTAATGGGGTTATGCTGATGAACTGAAATGAGCTCGAGAGCGGCTCAGCAAAAATTTTTTAAACTCATAATCATGATGACTGACTTTATAATGAGTACACATCCCCCGAGAGGTGAGGAGTTAACTGTTGGGGGTAAGGTCGTAATGGTGGCATGATGGCACTGTTCGGAAAGGTGTGCAAGCTTATCCTTATGTCATGAGGCAACATTTTTTTTTTATATATATATATATAATTGCTTGTTCAGTGTGAAATGGATTGAGGTTTCTCGTGTAACCCTGACTCACGTTAAGTAATCCAGGATAATTCAAAAGCAAAGACCAGCTGCTAGGTTCAACAGGATTGCAGCCAAGGTGAATGCAAAATGAAATGGCAGGAGGCAGGAAATGAGAAAAATATTTTGTAGAGAACAACTGAAAATAGAATAAAATGCAATTTATCAAAAAACAACAAAGGCACTGTATGTATGCATGTATGTATGTATGTGTGTGTGTGTGTGTGTGTGTGTGTGTGTGTGTGTGTGTGTGTGTGTATGTATGTACTTCCATCCACCAGCTGCGTGGAAGTAGTTTGTGCTGCATCACCTATACTTTCCTGGTCTTGTTAGACCATTTATCCGATACTACTATCTCTGGATTAGTCAGTTACACTGCTGCTATTGATTTCTGTCTGGACTCTAAATTTTAAGGACGCTTGCTTTGCAAACAGGTAGCTGTTGTTGTCCCTGCCTCATTTACAGAACCGGAAGAATAATAGCTGCTGAGTGGGAAAGCCAAGAACAGAGACTGCAATAGAGGAGAGTGGTTTAGGCCTTCTTTTTTTCCGTCTTGTATTGAATTAGTTTCCAGGCTAATGGTGCCTGCGGAGTGAATGATATCTTTTTTTGTTTTGTTTTTTAAACAAACCCATACATTTTTGATCATAGAGAATTTCTTTTTTTTTTTTTTAACCAAACCTTGGCAATTATTCTTAAGTAACTTCAAACACTGTTTTATTTGCGATTAAGACTTTCAAATCCAAAGCAAAACTGGGACTGAAATCTTTCCCCAAAGACTGAAAATGCTGTCGTAAATTCAGATTGATTCAGCCTTATACTCTCTCAAACAGGTAAAGGAAAGATCACTCAGCCTGGTTGTCCTTTATCTTCCAGAGTCTCATGACTCATTTAAGTGCGAGCTCAAATACCTGCGAGGCATAGTAAATAATGTAGATGTATCACAAAATTATCGGGGTAGAAGCTGTTCTTTGCATTCTAAAATCCGCACCGGTCTAAACCCTTCACGCTGTATTAAATTTACTCACCAATCTCTTGTTATTTTTTCTCTTTTCAAGGCTCAGAGATCAAAATGTTACACATGCATTAAGCAGGATTTACAAAAGAAGCTTTGATTTAGTTGTGTCCAGCTTTTTGAAAATAAGCTGAAAATAAATTGAGCAATTTTTTATTGTTACGTTTGTTTTTGGAGTATATTTTTAACATTCGGTTGAAGAGAGAAACTTGAAAGCCAGAAGGCAAAGGACTACTTTGTCAGTCATCCATGTGTACAACACTGTCTTTGCCTTTTCAACCGTGAGCTTCTTTTGTAACATCACCAAGCTCATATTTTCAATTCTGTATGTCGAAACGTAAAATAAAGTTAGCTTTCATTTCTTAGAGCTTTTGTCTGTAGGAAGGTATGACAAACAAGATCTCTGAGGGGCAACTGACAATTTAAAATTATTGTGTTTCTTAGGGATTGTATTTGTGTGTATGTGTGTGTGTGTGTGTTTTTTATTAGTCCTCATACATAGAGACCAGCCTCCAGCATCTTTAATTTTGAAATGAATTTGGCCAATCTTCACCAGCATTCACCTCTCCCCAGGAATCAATTTTCTTCTGCTTTTTGTGAGCTCCCCCCTCCCTTCTATTCTTTAATTTTCCCCATCATCTCTTGTTCCTAATGCTGGCCACATACCAGCTCTGAGCGGGCTTTTCTTCTTTGTGGATGCTGCTGGGTAGCGAAGAGTGTGAGTGAGACACAGTCTGGATTAAGGTTTGATGTAAAATGTCTTCTCCCTGTGCTTAGCTCCGCTCTCATCTGGGGATGTGGTCATGTGCAGTCTTGTGATTTGTGGCCTAATTAGCAGCTTTGGGTTACCTAAGGCTAAAAGTCCCATAAGAACACTCATGAGCTTTGAAAAATCCAAACGTTCGTTGACTCTTAAACCATTTGTATATGATAGAAGTAGAACAGGTGAAGGGATAGCTCTGAGAGGTTCTGTAAAAATGATTGACGCAGTAGTTCTGGCTTTCATGGTGTCTTTATTTGACTCAAATCCAGATGATTTAGCCATGACGGCTGAAGCTAACAAAAATCAAGAATTAATTGGACTTCAGTGGTTTTAAAACAATTTTCATTTACATAGATTTCATTCTGGTTTATGTGGACACATTTTTTTAACCTTTAAACAATTGACATATTTGCATTTGGTTGGTATTTGCACAGAAGTTGTTTATTTACATAGGAGCTGATGGTAGGATGCAGTGCAGCACCGATGAGTTTTCTATGTGAAACGTACATCCAGAAATGGAGCATACATCTATTTTTACTGGGAACTACCAGATTATTTCTCTCTTTTGGAGGGTGGAAGGGTGTGTATTTTGTTGTGACACTGGCATTTATCTACTGTAAATACATAGAAAGGTCAGCAGAAAGAGAACAGAAGAAACATGCAGCAAATAGTTCAGCCCTTCAGGCAAACTCCAGGTGGCTGCATCTTATATGGTGGGCCTGCAGCAACAGCCATGGAGCGCCTGAATTTCAGCCAACGATTACCACAAAGTTAAACTACAAAGTGCCTGAAAATCTACTGTAGTAAGGTTGACTTCCCTAACTAGCAGTAGCTCAGCTATGCAGAGGCCTTCTGGCAAGCCATTCATTTGATCCAGGTACGTTAGAGAAGGAATGCATCTGAAAGTTGCAGGATGGTAGCTCTCGAAAACTAGACTTGGACCCTCCTGGATGAGAGTAATTTTATACTCGATAGGAAAGGGACTAAAAAAAATAAGTATAATTGCCAGATGAGAAAGGCTTAGGGTTAGGTTAGTAAGGTTAGTTTTATTTTCTTTTTCATTTGTCTTTGGTTAGTGTGCTCCTCCAGTTTATTTTTTTTATGTTGGTTTTAACAATCAGTTAAAAAGATAAAATGAAAGGTTGTTTTTTTTTTACTTTAAACTGCTACAAAACATTTGCTTTTTATTGCATTTTACTACCATGCCCAATAGTTACTTTGCCAAAATGCTTAACACGTTCTGTTCTTAGTATCTGCTTCCCAAAGAAAGGACATTGGTGGCACACTGCCTCCTCCCTGTTAAAATAATCACTTGCATCTGTCTACATATTTTAGGACCGTCACAAATGTTTGAAGGGACAGTATTTTGTATTTTCCAGGGACATAGTGCCACCTTGTAGCACAGTGAAGTAAATGTGCTACTTTCAGTTGTTATAAAACGCTTTATGAAGCAAATATGACTTGAAATGAATTTGATTTTGTAATTTGAAGCCTTGAAATCTTTTTCTTTAAATTTTTNCNGCTCTTTCTGAAACTTTGCTTTCAGGAAATCATCTATTAACCCGTATTGGTCAGAGTCTTGTTATTAAACCCTTAACATTTTTACCGGTGTTGCACTAAGAAGTAACTCGTATAATGAGCTCTTCAGATGTGCAGTTCTACTGGGTGTTTGCTAATTTCTGCTGGCTGATCTGAAGGAGCAGAGTGGGGGAGTTGCGGGGAAGGGCAGCTCTGTGAGGTGGAAGCTTGGAAACTGCAGTTCCTAGGAAACCTTTAAAGACCTTCTGTAATCGCGTTCACCTCATCAAACGTAATATTTTTCAAGTATGAGTTGTGAGATTGTAGAAGTCTGTTTTGGTCTTGGAACCTTTCCGACTTGCTGTTGGACCAACTAATTTGGGCTTAAACAAGTTAATTTAAGCCCAGGCACCTAAACTTATTTACTGCGGGTAAGGTATTAACTGTGTGTAACCTTTTGACAGGACCTCTGGGAGAATTATTGCTTTAAGATGTGGAGATACATTTTTTACTTTGTGCCACCAATTTGTCACTGCTGGAGTAAATAGATATGTGTCTGTTTACTTCAGGTCAAAGTGTACGGATGCAAATCTGAAAGATCATTTGGCTCGAGCTGGTGTTTTCCTCTGCTTTGGAGGTTATGCTAAGACGGTGCATGTTTTGGTCTCTGTCCTAAATACCTCACATTAATAACTGGATTAGCTTGGACTTCATGCACAGAAAAGGAAGGTACCTATTAAATGTGCCGACCCCATGACCTGTTCTATGCAACCATTATCATTCAAACATAGGCTTTCCACAGCCGTTATGCAGTATTTATTTCCCCAGACGCCGAAGCAATAACTGATACCTTGAGAATTGTTGAGGATACAGTTTAGTGCTCAGCGGTCTTTGCACTTGCTGTCATTTTATTATTTGTTGTGCTCTCGTTTCATTATAAATGTCTTTGTCTTAGTATTTCTTTATTCATATTTGCTGCTTATTTTTGGAGCACTAGAGAAATACAATAGCTCATAATCCTCTAGGAGGTAATTACAATGTCAGGGCGGTGCATGGGTGGTTATCAACCCCACGCTGCTTGTGCACACATTGTTTATTTAATTGATCCCCACTTTTTGATGAAAAATGAGTTTCTGATTGAGCATGCCATGCATTTCTTGAGGTACATCCACAACTTTATCCAAACTAGAACATACAATCAACAGATCCGCTTTCACACTTATCAAATAAAACAAACATGGATTATACTGTCAGTAAGTTCCCTGTGAGACAGCAGATGTGCTTCTATTTTCAGGGTGAGGGAGATTTGATTATCCCCACATTTGCTGGTTACAGCATAAAATTACACCGAAGGCCCTAACAATTCAATGAGCGACTCTGACAAAATAATATATTCAGCCCACTGGAATAAAATTCAATGCATTGTATCATCTGAGGAGGGTCATTGTGTGAGAGGGAATATTTCACCTTTAGCAGCTGAATGTAGCTAATGGTGTCCTTAGTCCCAGCCTCATATCATGGATTTATGCTGGCGCTTTGACAGACAGGTATGTGAGAGGTTTCTGTTTGCCTCATAACCTCTGTCACCTTGGGAGACAGCAGCCTCCTTATGCTTGTCCTGGTTTATCGCTATACAGTGACCCACAGTCAACTCGTTCTCCTAGCAGCACGTCCCTCAGTCCCTAGGATGTGGCCCCTCTGGCAGGTATCTACCGTTGCCCCCTCTGCCCTTCATAGCTAATGACCAGCTGCTTGCTGGGTGAATGATGACACGTTTGGAGTCGGAGTCTCCAGGATGTGTTTTCACAGTTTTAGCAGTTTGTAGTTGCTTTAATTTGGGGATGGCAAAGTCAATTGCGCTGTTGTATTTTGGCCAAAGCTCCAACAGCAATTCCGTGTCGGACTTGGATTCATAAAATCCACGTGTTTTATTGAGATTGCTTTGACTTTGCTCTAACAGAATACTTCTTTAAAAATAAAATGTACTTTTTAATACATTAAATTAATCTGAACTATCTGCTACATCAGTTGCATCCAATGGTGTAATTGTGCAGCTAAGCATCACAGAAAAACTACATCGATCATTTTTTTTTCAAATATTTTGAGATTATTGTTGAAATTAATGCTTTTTTTATTGTTGTTGGTAGGAGAAAAGAAGTTACCCAACTGTATTCTGCCAAGCGTAAAGTTTGATGGAGAGGGGATTATGGTGTAAGGATGTTTTTCAGGAGTTGGTCTCAGCCCCTTAGTTCCACTCGAAGGAACTGTTAGTTCAGTATACCAAGACATTTTGGGCAATTTCATGCTCCCAACTGTGTGGGAACAGTTTGAGGAGGGTGCATTGCTGTTCCAACATAACTGTGCACTAATGTACCAAGTAAGGTCCTTATAGACATGACAAAAATCCACATCAATACAGTCCTAAACCTTGTGGCAAGCCTTCCAAGATGAGTTGAAGCTGTCATAGCTGCAACGCTGAGCTGACATTAAATACCCCAGGGTTAAGAATGAGATGTCACATAAGTACAATATAGTGTATTGGAAAAAAAAAAAAATATATATATATATATATATATATATATATATACAGTGGACCCCCAATATATGTGAGGTTTAGAAACCTGAGTTGCCTGTGGATAGCCAACAATCCAGATCACTTGAGATCCTCTCTAAAAACACATAACTGGCCATTTTAATAGTTAAAACATTATAAGCACCTTAATTAGCATAACTACATGCAGTGGAAATAGGCTTAGCACGACCACAGTCGCTAATACCTACAGTCTTCTCTATTTCCATTTTTGGGGGTGCAGCCAATCATCTCCAAGGAAATTGGATGGCACACCTGGACTGGCTGGTTTGCAAACCCCAGCCAATAGTGTGTCAGGTTGCATTAAACTTAGGTATGTCAGCTTCCCAAACTGCATTTTTTAAAAATCTATTTTAGATATGCATTACATCAAGATCCACAAGGTGTGTTTTCCATAAATAATTGGGATTTGCATTCCACAGAAACATCCACGAATAGGTGAACCTGCGAATACTGAACTGTAAATAAATAATACACTTGTCCAGGTAATAATGTCGATGTTAGAAGATGCATGCAAGCATTACAATCAGACATTTTTCACCACTGCTAAAATGATATGTAATCACTATGCTAAGTTACTTAAACAAAGCTCTATAAAACAAAATGTGCTTTTTGTAACTTTAAGAAAATGTGCTTATTTTCCCAGGGCCAACCAGCTGTGCTGGGAAATAGAAAAAATAGGCTGCAAGAATTAAAAGATCATAAAAATGCTTAAATGTTTCATAGCTACTCCAATATTAAGAGGCACATCACACTGTATGAATTTATTTCTTTAAATATTGTAGATGCAAAAAGACTTGGATCTTGTGCTGTAAGCTTTTGCATTCTGCACATACTGCGTTTAACGCTTTGAGTGGCAGTCTGTCTTTATTTTATCGTACCATCCCTTTTCCCATCTGTGGCCATGCTGTGCCTCCCAGTCCACAGCAATTCCTCCAGATGTATTCAGAGAAGTTGCTTTGGAATGGATCAGAACCCAAATCACAGCAGTCTCTAACTTGCGGGTGCTCACGCTGTTTGTCTACCTGCAGCAATACATACTCCACCCTGTTATCCAGAATGAACAGAAAAAGCAGTGGTGTAGTTATTTTATGCAGGTCAGCTTTAAGCTGTACCTGGTTATGGTGCTCTGGCTCTTCCTCAGAGCATGGCTCAGTCTGGCCCGTCCACACTTGGTCAGGTTGATCTGCAGCTGTTCATCGTTCTCTCCATCATCTATTGGAACTGCCTTTTTAATTCTGAATGCCTTTTCTCGTTGCAAAGATCCAAGAGTAGCCACTGCGAACATGCACACTGCCTTTCTCCTTGTCATCGTGGTATCTTTTCATGGATTTCCTAAATTGCTAGTACATTTCATGACTACCATTTAAATTATGTGCTTTGAAAACATTGAAACATTGAAATGTCTGGTTTAAGAAAGCAACCTGGCAAATAAATCCTGGCTTACCCAGCCACCGTCTGTTGTTGGAGATGTTGGGTGGTGAAAAGATTTAGATGGAGATGCAGAAATAAGACTTTCTTTTTATTATTATTTCTTTTTTACAAAAACCATTTGGTTTTCTTCAATTTTAATTCAGTAATGAAATTTAAGAATGAACGTGTGGCAGTTTCCCTGACAGGGGAAGCACATTTGTATTTTATTCAGTGTCAGTTACTTTAACTTTAAAATCTATCAGAGAAGGAGCCAATAGGCTGATGGTAACTCCAGATGATCTGCACAATCCTAGTGTGAGAGGTCTGGTTGACATTATTGCTTGAACACTCTGCAAATCTGACTTTTATGACAGAAGAACCTAAAGAACACCATTGTTAAGAGGGAAAAGAATAACAGGCCTAATTTAAGTTTTCAATATTAAGATTATAGTACCAGATCCAAAAAATAAAAACAAACAAACATGTTAGTGGCTTAAATAATGCTTAACTACATAGACAAGTGACTATGTCCCAGACAAAGTCCAGATCTAAATCCAACTAAGAGTCGGTGGCAAGACTTGTGAAACATTTATTAACAAGAAATAAAAAATCTGATTAATCTTTACAGGATATGTGGATCAGAGGTCCGAGGCGATCAAGGGAAGTTTCCCCTACTGTGATTACTGGCTGATTGATTGGCACATCAGTGATTCAAAGTGCTTAGATGCCATAAAAAGCAGTCTTAAGAGCTATTTTAGTGCAATGGACGATGGAAGGACAGGATTCAAAAAGCATAGATTTGGGCCAAAAGAGAGACCCAGCACATCTTGACAAATAGCTATATAGACATCCTAATCTCTTGGGCATAATTGGGGAGTTTTATTCTGACATAACCAAATGTGTACTTAAAACTGACACAAGACAAAGAGAACAGCATGTATAGATCCTGGTTCCTCTAATTGGACTGAAGTGATTTAGACTGACCAGCGGGGCATTATCATCATTAAAGTTCTGCTCTCGCTAGTGAGTCGAGAAAGTGGTCACAGTATGCCTCCTCTAATAGCCAGGTGCTGAAGCCGTAGCTTAGTGCAAGTTCCCAGAGCCAAAGAGTTAATTAAACTAATGGATGAAGCTGCATGAATGGAATATGAGGGGTATAGAAGAGGTGATGGCTCCAGACTGAGATGGGGTGCTCTCTAATAAGGGCATAACAATTGGAACAGGTTTAAAGGATGATGTGAAAAATTAGTGATGGTGCTTTTATGTGACGGCGCACAGCTAAACTCAACAGAACTTTATTATTTTGTGTTTGCTCAGAGGACCAATGATGCACATAAATGCATAAAGTACAGATGGCTTCATCCATTATTGCATTCATCTACTTAAGTCTCAGTTTTTCATCTTCATCTGCATCTTTCAGGGACGTAAAGAATCGCCAATTTACTAATTTTGCCTCGCTTATAATTTGACTGTGATTTCAGTGGAGTCAAAATTTGCGATATTAAAGTGTCCATCACACTCAGCTGCAGGACATTTATGAGTGCTGATGTCTGTGTGCACCACTTTCCGACAGCTAGCTGATATGAAACATTTGCCCTTGGACAAAGCAGAGTAATGTAGCGTCACTAATCAGTGTTTCACTTTGCAACTCTGCAGAGGAGATCTGTGTTCTGCTCGACAGGCTGCTCACCTCCCTCTCCTGTTTACAATTAGCAAGAGGCTTCCTTCCACTGATGCAGCATCGGATTGATGTCAGTCTGCACCGATACTCAGAGGGCAAAACCCAGAGAGGAAACATTTACTCCTTTAGACTGTGTAGGAAAAACAACTTTTAAATGCGCAGGGAAAACTGCCAGCTCTAAAGTTGAAAGCGAGGAAAAAAAAAAAGAGCTTCCATTTATTTGGTTGGTTGTGCGTAACCCTCCTCTTTCAAATTTGGTCCTTATCCAGATAAACATAAGGCGTCTAATCCTTTGCTAAATTGAGTAAATTAGCTGAAAATATTTTAAAAGACATCTTATGTGTGCAGTGTAGTTCCTCTGAGTCCCAGGGACCAGATGCTTTAGGTAAATGTCAATTAAAATTATTAGGTAAACAAGGTTAGATTGTCTTTACAGCTGCTGTAAGCCCAATTGGTTCTGCAGTGTTATTTGGACAGTAAACTTATATTGATATTGGTCTGTCTGTTTATTAGCACAACACTTTAGCTTAAAGGGGCGGTATTATGTCCTTTCCAGGCACATCTAGTGCCTTTTCATAGCAGAACCAAACATTAATGTTGCATTGAGTTGTTATAAAAAGGCTGTCTATGTCGAACATAACTTAAAAGAAAATTGACTTCGCAATTTGATGCCTTAAAATTGGACCTCTGTCCCTTGAAGAAGCTCCTACTCTGTCAGGTACTCTACCTTCAGCACGTCATCACAACAATGCCTTTGCAATATGCCGTTTAGAACTGTTCTTTGGAGCGCTGGTCTGAGATGTAGTTCTTGTAATGAGTTCAGCAGACTTGCAGTTCAGGTGTTTTCTAACTCCTGCTGCCACTAGTCTGGTGGAGCTGAGTGGGGAAGGCGTAGGGCGTGGTGCCCTGCGAGGTGGAAGCATAGTCGGAGAAGCAACAGAGAGCTTTGTGAGAGCAAGAATGGAGGTGCCCTAAATGGCTGCCACAGAAAATGTAAGAATTTTTCAAACGCCACAAAAGAATCAAAGCAATACGCAATACTCCAAGTATTTTTGAGGGAATAACATTGTAACATGATATAAAGCTAAAAAAAAAAAAAAAAAAAGTTGATTTTACACAATAGAACCCTTTTAACAAACATTAACCAGAAAAAAAAAAAAAAAAAAAAAAAGGTTTGGCTGCCTAAGAAATGAACCATCATTTCGAAATCTACTCATAAAATGGCTCCATCTTCAACACAAACAACCTTCTCAGCCCTGTCAGCAGCACAGAGAGTAAAGTACACATTACAGCTGTGCAGTGTGATCTATGGAGTTGAGCATTTTATGTAGGAGGGTAAAGATTTTCCTTCAGGCGTGTCACAATTAAGACAGAATGGTATGAACGCTGTTATTTCCTTTAGTTAACACCTCCATTCACCTTTACAGAAATGGCAAAGAAAAGTAATATTTATTCACAACGACATTGTCATCCATTTTGCGTAATTATTCATATACATTTAATATTTAATTGTAACAATCACTGAAGGGCAGAGGTCTCATCTTGCTGGAGAGCTACAGAGCAACAGACTTTTCAATCTGTGGAATTTGTTTTTAGTATCACTACTTCACCTCTCCTTAAAAATTTTGGACTTTCAAAATATAGCTGAAATACACTCTGGCAGAGCTACATAGTTTGAGATGTACCTGAAATCTATCCCTAAATTACTCGAACCAGAGTTAGAATAAAAAAAAAAAAGTTAATATATATATATATATATATATATTTATTTATTTATTCTAACTCTTCCAAACTTATTTCAGCTATGATAGTGTTTTTGAACTAAAAATAAACCATTAAAGTTAAGTGCACCTAATATGACTCTAAAATGTCAGTGAAAACAATTTGCATTTATTACAGTCCTAGATTCACCAAAGTACACAAAGGTGGTGATGCTCTGACATTTAAAGTAAATGCATCAGCATAATTTCTTGCTATAGTAATGCAATATGTTTTTTTTTTTATTATTATTTCCAGGATGCTTAAAATATATATTCTCAAAAGCTATAATAAAGGTGGGATTTGAAAGGCAATAAACAGGACTATGTGTCTCTGCGGGGAAAAGTGTAATAGTTTGATTCACTGTGCTTGTAGAGAGAAGGTGAAGTCCAAATGATTAACACAGCGCTGGCTTTTACTTAACGCATAGGTGATGTTGTGCACGTTTTTGTAGATTGGAACAAACGTCTGGCTGCCCTTTTCTAACTGTATTAAATGGCCTCAGGAATGAGTCTTTCTTTTCCTGACTGGTGACTATTTTTTTTTTCCTGGTAGAGGTTGTGTGTGGTTTACTGTCTAACAGCAGCAAATGCATGTTGATTTATAATGAGGTAACGCCTGGAAGTGGAATTGACTACTGTTCAGATTATTCTTTTACAATATCCTCTTATGCCGTGGCAATTTCTTAGGCGATCATAAAGGAACTGCGTGGTATTGTTCAATTCGATTGCAATCTAATAGAAATGGAATCATGGACATTTAAATTGCTTAGATGTTTTAATATCCTGGGGCTACAAACGCTGTTGTGCCTCTCGGTATCTACAAATCAACATGTTTGCATCTTATGTACGGTTTTAAGTCGATTACTGGTCAGTTTTCCGTTCCAATATTCCATCAACTAAATGAAGCTTTGTTTCAGGCTTTGTATTAGTTTGGTGATGTTAGGGCTGCTTTTGTTGGGCTCATCTATTGATGCGGTGAATGCACAAAAATAATGAACAAATTAATCTTCTTGGAACATTAAAACTAACGTATAACAAATGTTACAATTATCAAGTGTTCTCAATTCAAACGTGGGTCAGATTTAATCCAAACTCTGCGCTGTGCTATAAAAAAGAAATGGAGGTTGCGTTGGGGACTGTTAGAGCTAGTGTCAGCATAAACTGACCGATCGATCTATCACCTGTCCTCTTGTGTTTAAAATGTTTGACAAAATGTCTACAGGTTTTTTTTTTTTTTCCAGTTTTTTTCTTGATTACTTTCTTAAGAGGAAAAACACCACCTCATTTCACAATGTAACAAAAGGTTTTTAACAACATAACTATTTATGTAATCTTTGATAAGTGTCATATTGCTTACTTTATGCAAATCAGGATCACATCTCTTTCTTCAAGGACCCGACTGAAACAATACAATAATTAGCACAATAATCCTGTTGTTCAGACACATCGAAAGGCATCATTTTGAAAACAATGAAACATGCCTGGCATTTTGCTAACTCTTGTTTACGGCGGTGCATCAAGAAGTTTATCAGCTAAGCAAATTATCTTAAGTGCGCAAACAATTACTGACGCACTCCAGTCTGCAGCTGGTTGATAGGATGATGTTGGGAGCTGTCCACCTGCTGCTGCGTCTCCAGTCACCTGTGTTGCCTGTTGCTGAGCAGCAGCTGCACTGGGAGGCAAAACAAACAGGGACACAAAGAAAGTGGTGACCCATAAAGCAATCTTGTCTTTCTCCGGTACTCGCTGTGTGACGTTTGTTGTGCAACACTTTGTCTGTTCCAGTGTTTTATGGTTTCCGTTATAGTTTACAGGTACAGGCAAATTATTAAGCACAATGAAGATGATGGTTAGGTTTAAGCCATAGGGATTAGAACATTTGACGGTATCCCTTTTTACTGAGTCTATATAGCATGTTTATTTATTTATTTATTTATTTAATTGCTGAAATAAATGATCTTTTTGATACTAATAAAATTTATCTCTGACTAGCCCGTGGCTACTTCCTCCTCTTGAATATTTAGAGGTTAAAATAAATTTTAGCTTTAAAATGAAGAATGTATTTTTTTCAAGTGTTGAATCCCTTTTTTTTTCTATTTTGAAAAAAATGTAAATTTTAATAGTAAGATCCAGTTCAGAGTGTCGATCATCCACAGATTCTTTCAGAAACAATTGTTTGCATGCTGGCTGTCTGCCAGTTTAAAGAGGAAGCTGTTAAACCTTTTGAATTGGAGGGGAAGCTCTTCCTCCGGGGCCAGAATGTATTTCTGTCCCTCTTTCTTTCCCTACACAAGGTCCTGAAGATTATTTTTACAGACTAGGGGATGTTGTACTTATGCAGCGGCCAACACCCTTGAACAGGAAGCCACAGTTTCTATGAAAGTCCACGAGATGGAAGCAGATAGCGCCAAGGGAAAACAATATTTTGGCTGGGGCTCATTCTGGTGGCCAATTAGACCCCAATGCCTGTATGATTTACCACTTCCTCTACCTGCTTTTATGTGTTTGGGGCTGCTGTGTGGAACACAATGACCCTTGATTAAAGATTGAGCTCAGGCTCTGAGACGGCCGTGGCGCCATTCTTATCAGATGTCTTCTTCTCAGAACTCGGCAAGACCGCCTGAAATCAATGGTTTTAAATTCTCACCCATTCCCAGTAAACGCATTTGAAGTCGGACTGAAATATCATCAGTTTTGCAGAAAGCAATTCATTACGAAACGAGTGATTCTGGGGCTGCTTTTACTTCAGACTTTACTTTTCCTTAAGCCAGGGGGTGTCACAGGAGTGTAATTAATATTTTTTGCAGTACGAGCTATAAAAATGGATTTCAAAGTCAAGAGTTTGACTTGTAAGAGTTTGTTTGTTGTAAAGGCAAAAATAAATACATAAATGTCATTGAAAAGACATAAAACAATTCAATTTCGATAGCATAGTGAGTATTTTGAAATCAGTGGCTACATATTAATAGTCCTTTGTCTTATAAAACACTTACACAGACACTTATCTACACGGAGAAAAAAAGGATTGTTTGTCTTTTCCTCCACCCTCTCCTGCAGACTTGGGCTGGGAGCGGAAGCTTGGATCTTGAATGGCTGGGTGGAGCGTGTTATATGATGTTGTGCTTGCGTTGCTAATTGCGTAACAAAACACGTCTGCATTTAGAAAATGCCTTAAAAGAAAGTGTTATGTAACATAAAACCAAAGCAGATTAAAAATTCAATTAGATCAAAAATGTGCCGCGCTTTGTGGACTGTATTAGGAAACAGTCTCAACATTTGTTGCTCAAGCACGTTGCAGTAAAATGTAACGGTTGCTTTTCAGCTTAAGTGCTGCTTCCTTAGGCTTCAGCATGTTTGACGGTGTCTGTACTCTGCGGACTGTGGCGAACTTGGAAGCTCTTTGTGTTAATTATCCACGAGTATGAGGGCTGAAGAATTGGAACAATGGCCTGAAATTAACAGGCTGACAAGGAACTTTTTTATGGGCAAGTAGTGGAGAGCTTTTGTCTGGCCAAGTCCTTTGACCTAAATCCAATAGAGTATGCATTCTACATGCTGATGACCAGACTGAAGGCAAAAGCTACTGAAGCAAGTAATATGGAGCTGGCTTGTTCCACCAAGCACCAGCAGGATGTGTCTGCTCAGGATATGTAAACTTGAGAATGTTCAAATGGGAGAAAAACTTCCACATTTTATTCAGAAGAAAACTTAGTAAAATCACTTTGGATGATGTATAGGTGTATCTCAAGAAATTTGAATGTAACTGAAAAGCCAATTTATTTTAATAATTGCAGAAGACAGAATTATATATTTCATATTTCAAGACTTTATGCTCATTTTGATATGTATGGCATACAATTGATGAAAGGCCAGATCGTTTTTAGTGTCGTGTCTCAGAAATTTAGATGATTGCAGGTGAATTTTAAAAATGATCATAATTTTCGGACTCTAGGCCACACAATTTGAACACTGCGATGCTGTTAATAAACTGCTTCATACCAACGGGTTTGTAAAGGTTATAGACTGCTGTACGATGAAGAGGCCTGCACAAGCTCAGAAGCAAATTGTGAGACGAAAGTGACATTGAGAGCGACAACGAAAGAGAGACTGAGGAAGTGTGTGTGAGGCTGTTCAATTCCGACACTGAGGAGGATAACTTGGGCGGTTTTAGTGAGTGGGACAAAGATGAAAATAGCAACCAATAACTTTTCCTTTTTTTAAAACAGCCATGTTTCAGGCACTGTTTGGAAAAAGCAGTTACACAACATATTTGTGTGCTACTGTTATTTTATTAAACCGTTTTTCGGTATAAATATAACATGGTACGATTTGGACACACGCGGCTTATAGACAAGTGCAGCCTAATTATGCACCCCTTATTTTTCTCGAGTTATATTCAAGTGCGGTCAATAGTCAGGTGTTTATGGTAGAGTTGAGAGAATTAAAATGTTATAGCCATGTTATCTAATCATGTCAAGGTTGTGGTTATCTCTGTTCCTTGTGCACCTTTTCCTTCCACTCAACTTTCCATAAATATGCTTGGAGCTTGCAGCACTTTGTCAAGAGTCAGCTTTTGTAGTAACATTTCATGGGTTATCCTCCTTGAGGACTGTGTGAATGACCAGATAACTGTCAGGTAAGCCATGTTCTCAATGACAATGCCCTGACATAATGTTGTGTAATGTTGCTGTAAGTCATAGTAATCAAAACAGAAAGAATTAAATGCTTCAAATATGTATTCTTGTGTGTACTGACGATAAAAATTTGAGTTTCACTTTTAAAATTGAATTAGTGGTTTAGTTCAAATTTCACAGCCATAGATGTCCTTACCTCACAGATTAGTGCCCAAAATACTCAAGGTCACCGAGTGCTGACAGCACATTTGAGAAGGACATGAGTGAAAAAATTGTGGATTTATTGGAGCCAATATCTTTACAGCAATATCTAGCAATAATTCCACCATTGCATTCATTTCCTACCATTACACAAACCTACAACTGATCACTGCTTTGCTTATGGACTGCTCTCTTCTCTCTCCATGATAATTTTTTTTAAATAAGCAATTTTCATTTAAATGCTTCTTTCGTTAACTCTTTCAACACGTTTATTTATTTTTTCTCATATTTGCACAGTAGCTGAAGGACGTTTACATGGCATCCAATATTGTTCTTCATCTGCAAAGCTCTTGCAGTTTCCTTACACCCTAGCAGAATCAAATAAAATCAACATTAACCTCTGACAGACAGGTAAAGTCTAAAGACTGTTAACTTTGATCGCACCACACACTCTTTTTTACTGCAAAGTGGCAGACCAGAAGCTGCTCATTTCAAGGTAAATGAGATTGCTGTGTCTGGCAGTGATAGCACACTCACTGCTACCTGTCAGTCAGTGTCAGGTCCTTTAAAGTATCACAGGAAAATGGTACGTGCATGCATACGCACAAGCACACACACACACACACAAAACGCTTACAAGCTACATTTTGAGATCAGTTCCTTTACTTTTCTTTTTTTTTTATTATTTTTAGCAGTTCATGGATAATTTAATTCATTCATATTTTTTTTTCGGATCTGCTTTATCCTTTTCAAGGTTGTGGGGGTGGAAGGCAGCCTCATCTAGTTGTCACTTGGTGAGAGGCAGGGTGGACAGTAGACAGGTTGGCAGTCCATCACACCACAACACAGGGACACACAAGACAAACAACTCACTGGATTGATCAATTTTGGATCCGCCCGTTGACACAACGTAAGGTTTTCTTAAACTGTGAGAGGACCTGAAAAAAGACAGAGCAACATGCTGCTCCTCACACAAAGGCCTACAAAGCTGAGACTTCAGCCGAAGGTCTTCTCGCTGTGTGTCGACAGTGCCAACCACCACACCTCTGTGCCGCCTACATCTGTGGCATTTTGCAATATGACAATTTTAACACTGTTGTAGCAGCCAAAAACTACTTGCCATGCAAATAGTCTCTCCTGCAGAGAACAAAGTGATACTTCCTCATTGGGTGTTTTGTGATCTCAGAGCATCTCTGTTGCATGCTAGGTGGACATGTTGTGTATGCATTGTGTGCGCCTTTTATCTGGTCCGAGTGTTGAGCTGGCGGCGACCATCTGTATTTTCTAGTATTGAAGAAACCGTGTTCCGTCTCTGTTTAAGAAATACTTCTGAAAAAAAAGAAAAGAGGCAGAAGTAAAACCAGAGCCAATGTTATTATGCCTGAGGCTTTTTATTAAACTAAAACAATGCAAGGATGTGCTGCTAAGTAAAGTTTTGACCGAGGTAAAGTGGTGGGAGAGTTTTTAGTTGTGATGCGTTTAATGAGAATGGAAAACAAAATGAGAGATTTTTTTGTATTTGACCTGCTAATCACCAATTGGATCTGATTTCTGGCTGCATTTCTGAATGATAAAACAAAATAAATGAAAAGACAAACAAAACCAAACTATCCTAATGTTATAACAACTCTAAAATAAGTTGTTGACTGGCTGCTCTCATCAAAACCTAAGCAGTAACCTCACTGGCATTCTTCAGTCTTCTTATTGAAACCCCCGGTTTATTCATGTGTTCTTTTAAAGGACGGGGTGAAGAGGTGGGGTAAGGGAAGGGGTACTTTTTTATGACAAGGATGGGGGGTGCACAGGGTCGCAGGTGTAACTCTGTTGCTATCCAGCAGGAAGGTGAATGAGCGGTTCTCTCGGGGTACCCCTGCTTCTTCCCACACTCTAAAAAGCATCCAGGTTAATTGGTCTGGCTTAATTTCCCTTAGGAATGAGTGTCTTTCTGCAAAACTGTTTGTCCTGTCTTTTTCTGTGTTGCTCTGGGATAGATTAACGACATGTTTGGGGTTTAGCCCGGCTTCTGCCCAATGCTGGAGCACACTGGGGTACACTGAGGTACCATCCTCCACCCCCCAACACAACCTCGCAAGGATGAAGTTACAAGCAATGGACAGACGGATGGATAATAAGAATGGGACAAATTAATGAACGTCTATGTGTAAATGTGTCACATTATAGCCGTGGGCTGATTACCATCCACTGTTCCTTTAAATTTAGGTTCATCCTTGTGAAGTGGGTGGTTCCTGCCACTCTCTTTACATCAGGATTACAGTGTCACATGGTGTTCAGTGCTTCTTCTGCTGATAGTAGCAACTCAGGCCCACTGCTGCTCCCAGCAGGTCATTTGTAGAAACTGAATGGTGTTTTCTTGTTCAAACAGCAAATGTGTCACTGTGGTTTGTGGGTGGTTCAAATTGTCTGACCACTTCATGAATTTGCTTGCATTTGACCAATCGTAGGTGCCAATTTCCTGCATTTTGTGCTGTTTGTAGCAATGACAATAATAGTATTTGTTAAAAAAAACCAAAAAAACCCCATTAATAATCACTATCCTAGCCCTACACCTGCCACTGCACATAGTCATGTTTTTAACTACAGAGGATAGATGACAACAATGGGCTTAACCTAGGTCTGTTAGTCTAATCTTACAGTCTTAGCACACCATGATTCTTTGTTAAAGCCTCATTGCTTTATTGGCTTCAAGTATTTTCTTCTCAGGAGAGACGACATCTCACCTATACATCTGTCTCAGTAGCTTTTGTTTTCATACTGCTAATTGGTTGTTATACTGCCATAAGATACTCTCAAGAAACTTAGACGTTTTTTATTTTATTTTATTTTTTATGAAGCTGAGGAGGAAAGCCCACTTTTGGATGGTGCTCTTCAGCTGAGTCACATGGCTATGTGCAGTGCCTGAAAAACAGACCGTTTTTAGGAGAGCTCAGCTTTCACACAAAGTCATGTTAAATCCTAAACACTCTGTGTCTGATGTAGTGGCAGGAAGATTGTTGATATTGGAAGATTCACTGTTACTGTACGCGATATTAATTTGGACCTACAAAGTCTGTGGCAGATAGTCAAAAAGCAGAAAAGTGGCTTTTGGTGGCTTGAGGCACAGTGTTGACTCTGGCTGTAGTTCTACTTTTGATGGATGCATGCAGATCTTTTTCCCAATAATAGGCGCAGATTGTTAATATCTATGTGGAGCACCATATTGGACCACCCCTGGAAGCACAGATGCTCTAAAACGGGACTCATAATTTAAAAATGAAAAGACCAGACTAATTACCAAGATTTGCCTCCAATTAGTCATCCTCGCATCCTGAAGTAATTTGTTATTAAAAAAAAAAAATAAATAAAAAAAAACATTTAAACCTGTGTAACATGGGTCAATAACTTATGTGCTGCATTGGCAAAAGGCAAGTTCAACTTCCCAAATGTCTCTGGAGCACTTTTACTTTGATAGTTGAGATAGCAGAGGATTAGTGATGATCCATTGGATCTGATGATTTATTGGATCTTGTCTGCTTTTTATGTTACTCTGGCTTTGACATTACACTTTAGATGAAAGTACTTATCTTATCTGAACCCCCTGCCAGCTATCCCAACTAGAGCTTTAATCATCTGCCACAGCTGATGTCTCTGCAGTAACTCCAAGGAAGTTAATACTTTAGTAGTTTCACACAAAATGATAGAAATTCCCACTGTGTGGCAAGCGTGCAAAGCTTTAGTAAAAATAGATCAGCGAAAAAAAAAAAAAAATGCAAGTAGTGCTTGACAGGTAAAAATGGAGCATATTTGTGATGTAGTAGAGCTTACATGCACTGAGAGAATTATCGAGGACGAGCAGCACATCTGGATATTCACTCTGACCTACCAGTTTGGTTTTGACAATTTGCTCACATTTATCACAATTTAAAGTTTACAGCAAAGGCTAATTTAGAAATACAATTTATTTTCGGTTTCTACCATTGGACAACAAATGAGTGTCAAGACTGTCACATTTGACAGTCTTGACACTCTTGGGTCAATAACTTATGTGCTGCATTGGCAAAAGGCAAGTTCAACTTCCCAAATGTCTCTGGAGCACTTTTACTTTGATAGTAAAAGTGCTGATGGCTACTGTTAGAAGTAGCCATCAGCTTGCTTATTATGATTATAATAAGCAAGCACCATTTTTCAATACACCTTGGCTGTAGGAAGTCGGAGCCATTTTGCTTTTAGAACTGGATTAATTCAACAAGTTGATTAAAAACACATACTTAACAGATTTTTGGTCAACATTGTAGCACTATGCAATTTATGGAGATTTCTCATGACATTCCAGAGGTGCTTAGCTTAGATTTAGATTTGGAGGTAATTGGAGCACAGAGAAATCATTGCCATATTCAAGAAACAAATCATTACTTGAACCTTGTGAGAAATAAATAAATAAATTATCCTGTTAGAAGTAGCCATCAGAAAATGGCTATTCTGCGGTCGCCAAGGGATGGATATGATTAGCAACAACACTTGATCAGGCTGTGGTGTTTAAATGATGCTCAATTAGTCGTAAGAAGAAAATATCTTTCACACATTTAGACCACCAACAGCAGCCTGAGGCATTGTTATGAAGCAGGATGAATCCTTGCTTTCACGTTGTTTAGCCCACATTCTGACCCTACCTTCTGAATCCTGCAGTTAAAAATCTCATTGGACTTGGCAATGTTTTTTCTAGTCTGTTATTATTCCATTTCCCTGAGCTAATGCAAACTGTATCTTTTGTTTCCTGAGACGAGGGCAGCTGATGTGGCCTTCTGGTCACGGAGACCCTCTGCTTCAAGGTTCAACATGTTCAGAGATGGTATCCAGCATACCTTGATTATAATAGGTAGTTATTTGAGCTACGGTTGCCTTTCTCTCATTTTGAATCAGTCTGCCCACTCAACAAAGACATTTCATTCACACTAAACCTCAGAGATGGTCGTATGCGACAGTCGCAGCCTATTAGGAATTTTTGAAGTACTCTGACCAGCCATGTTCAGAGTCATTTAAACTTCATTTCTCCCAATTTGATGCCATCTTTGAGCTTCTGGGAATCATCCCATCTTGATGCCTAGATGTAGTGAGCGCTGTCATGTGACTGTCTCATTGTGTTAACCAGCAATTGAACAGATGTACCTATTAAAGTGGCCAGAGTGTTCAGATCACATTAGATCTGTATATGCTGTGATTCCAGGTAGATTTAGTTCTAAAATCATTTCTCAGACTTTATTTTCGGTGTTTAGGTGAACGGGCTGATGGCACTCAGCGAGTAAGACGGACACGAGGTTTTTAAAGGTCTTGTTTTGTGAAATTCATTTTGATAGTTCCACGACCTCTGAGGTGTAAAACACAAGCTGTGAAAATTAGAACCTGTCTACTACTGCCAATCTTCCAGCTCTCGGTGTAACAGGACTGCCCCCTCAAAGTTTTGTAGCGTAGTTCGGATTCTGTCTAGTGTCTGTGTTAAAGCTGTTATACCAGTAGTTATCAAGATGAGAATTTGCACCATCGCTGGCCACCTATTTCTGAGCAAACCACTGAGACGAATGCAAAGTGGGTAGAAGTGGAGCTGCCTGTGCACCTCTGAAAGGTCTTAGCTGTTTAGAAAACACACAATGTTCTACTGTTGGTAGTGGGGGCAAACACAAGAGCCATCAAATATCTTTTTTTTTTTTTTTTTTTTTTATAAAAGGTGTTCACCCTTACTGTCTGTACAGCCTGTGCAGGAAAGGTTTTACACGTCTTACTGTTTAGAAAAGCTCATGGAAATACAGCAGCCGTGGTGTGTTTTGACAACTAAATGTAACTAAAAAAGACAGGGTAAAAAAAAAAAAATAAAACAAAATCAAATGTCTTCTACATTTAGACTACTTCTCTTGCTATGTTTGCTTTGGAGCAGCTGCTTCAAACAAGCAACTGATGCCCTTGCTGTCACAGAGACCAGGTTCCTCGTAGGAAAAAAAACAGTAATTATACTTTCCTGAATGCTGAAGTAGCTAGTCTGCATCTGCCTTAATGTTTGTTTATGTTATTATGTGATTTTGGTGTTCTCACATTAAGCCATGCAACCAAAGTCAGATGTTTACACTTATGCTGAACCATAGCATTATAAGGCAGGTGGAACAACTGACACTCATAACTTATGAGCCTTGGCAACATGGTCCAGTCACTGATGAGATACAGTAAATAAATATTTTGGAGATGTTAGGATTGGCTAGATTGCTGGGCAGGATGCAAGGAGGAAGTTTCCAGTATGATCAGACTATTGACTGAACAATTGGAAACTTTAGAATTGGATTGTCTTCCATTCATTGATCCATCTATACTTGGGAATATGATATGAGGAAAATAAGTGCAATACTGCAGTGATAACTACATCTATACCAACATGTTTCATAATGAATGTTGTTTAGGGAACAAAACTTTTCTATATCACCAAGGGTGTTAATGAAGTGAAAAGAAGCTCAGAGATGTAAGATGCTATTTAAAAGAAAACTGTATTTTCAGCGATATGCCAAGAGTCGTCTGTGGTTCATTCAGGCTGCAAGAGAGAGAGAGAGCGAGACGTCCCTGTTTCATACTTTGCTTTGATATTGTTACCTGCATGTTAAAATTTTACAACCAAAAATCATAAAATGAAATACTGATTGGTGCAACTTTACTAAATTTCAATATTATTACTGGTTTGTTTCTTTTAAGAAATGAAGGTGATATATTATGGACTATTAAAAAGGGTTTAAATAATTTGACATGCCATAAAAAAAATCCAAAAAATATTTTATATAGTTTTATCTTATGAGAGACGCTTGTCTCATTTTTTTCTCACACATAAACTTATTGTTCAAATGACACTAGATTACATCTAGACGTGCTAAGATTATGAATAATTTAGGCTTAACTGTGTCGCTAATTTTAACTGTGCCTTACTTGTTTACATTTAGAAAATAATTTATTCCAGTGTTTAGGGGAATCGTGGCAACTTTTGGAAAAAAAATAGTTTTGATTTTTTCTTTCACTTTGAATAAACAGTTTCTATATTGGACTATATTGTGGAATTTTGTATTTTGTACACACTATGTTGTTTAAACAATACAGCTACAGGAAATACTGTACAGTCAGAAATTGGCTTCATGGAAATGTGGCTGTGGTGAGATTTCCTCTTTTCTTAACACGTCAAATATTTTTTCAGCATTTTTCTTTTTGTGGTTTTCTTAGTGTTATGCTGCTACCACTGTAGGGCCGTGAATGAAGACATTACTTTTTGTGTACTCGTTTTTCTCCGAACTGACAAGGCCACATAAAGACCCATTTAATTTGGTGAAGTGTAACTGAGGACTCACTCATGCATCCGTGAGAGTGTATCCCACAGTGACCCTCGGTTGCCTTTTTTTTTTTTTCTTCATTCTTTCAAACGGCGCTGATATGTCAAGTACTGTTTCTCCCCTCAGATCTCATTCAGATCCAAGGATGCAGGACAACATGGAGAAAACGGGGTTTTGACACAGCAAGGAAGCAAGTCCTGCTATTATTTTGTCCTTTTATGATTCTGTGGTTGGAATTTATGCACTGATCTTCTTTGCATATTCCTCCACTTCTCTTCTGAAGCCTGCTGCCGCCCACTGAAGGCGTTATGGTTCTACCTTCATGGTTCACTGATAATTGAGTCGTCTTATGCAGTTTGGCCAGCAAAGAAATCTGACGAGAAATTTCTTTGAAAGTAGAGTCGCTCATGAATACAAAACTCCGCACACTTGAGGTAGAAGTGTAATTGTTGTGGCTGATGAGTGTTTGATTCTCTTCCCAAACACTCTTTCAGTAATTTTTTTTTCTTTTAATGCATTAAAATGTATTTTCGTTGGTTATTTTATTTTTTTTTTTTCTTTTACAGTAACTTTCTGAGAACAGCAGTAATCTCCTCAAAGGCGGGGAAGGCTTTTGGCCTCATTGTTGTTAAGTCACTTATTTCATCCCTGTTGAACATTTTGTAGTTTTGGCAGCATGACCCCATTTAGACTCTGAAACAGTCAGTCACCAAGCTGCCCTAGTTTTGCCATGATGAGTTTGTTCACTCTGATTGTAGATGCATGCAGTCTGATACACTTTCAGATACACCAAATCAGATTTTATTAACTTAGATACATGTTTCCCGCTGCTCCTTTTGTTGTCAAGAGGCCTCTGTGTGAGTGGCTAAAATCCATGTTAGACCCCCAGATGGCTTTGGCGGTACAAATGAAGGACGTGGGCCCCTGTGTAAGTATTAGCAAATCCATGAAGTGATAATGAAATTGTTGACTACGACTGGTTGCTTTTGCCCAACGTGGAAAGAGTCTCCGTCTCTGCTGCTAAAAGCTCAGTCAGCATCCTTCAGTAAACTGGATCTGCTCTCTTCTCTCCCCAGTTGATTCGACTTGCTCTGAGCTCTCTTCCTTTTTCTCTGTCACATCTCAGCCATTAGGTCACAGAGCAGCCAGGAAGCATGTAAAAAGATCTGCATGACACAGAGACACTGGAAAGAAGGGATGAAGTCTTTTGGCGTGTTTTGTGCAAAGGAGCTCCATCATCTGGCTTTGCATTTTACTAAGACAGGACCGCAGTTTGCTTCTAGAGTTATTTGCAAAAATCGACACACTGTTGACTTTGTGAAAAGATTGGAAATTCTCTGCATGCTTATAAAAATATTCTGGATACAGCTCATATCAAATATTAACTTCATATAAAATGAATAGTAGGATTAAAAGCATACCAGCAGCTGAATCTGCTATAAAAGATAAATGATAATAAGCAGTGCTAATTATCATTAATATATTATTTATTTTTAATTGATTATTAATTTATTATTTACTTGTATTGAGATTTTTACAATCTCAAAAACACATAAGGTCAAAGCTAGCGATGCATTTATCAGGCTTCTACACACCAATGTAGAGATTTCATGTGCAAAAGATTATATTTTTGTTCAAAAATTATTTTTTAACGTTCATCATGGACCACGTGTCCTGCATGTTTCTAGACAGGAGTAGATAGGGGGCCTTCATTTTTGGTTCACTCTTGGTTGAGCTGCAGGTTTCTTCCTGCTAAAAGCAAGGTGTTTTTTCTTTCCACTTTTGCCACATTAAAACACATGTCCCTTATCTTTTTATGGCTTTAGCTAGACCTAGAAGAAAGTGCATCAGAATGAATTCTGTTTGTTGACGTGTTGACAGACCGAAAGAAAATGACTTTCTTAATGTGATGCAGGTAATGAGAAGGAGGAAAAAAAAAAAAGAAACAGGTTTTGTTTTTTTATTCTGTACTTTCAATAACTGGTTAGTTCTGTTTCATTTGAACAAGATATTAAGACCTTTCACATAACTATTCCGTATTTGTTTGCATTAGTTTTTGATTTTGTTCTACAGCGTTAATTTTAGATGTAAATAAATTGACTCTCATTCCTACTGAAGTGTAAGAAAAATCTATAAAGCGTAATTGTTCATTGCAGCAGTACAATATAAATACAAAATTAAACCATTAATTTGAGTACGTTTAGTCAATGAGGAAAATATTCCACATTCAGACATCATAGTGCGCTGAAGCATTTTTTTTATTAGCACTTATTTTTTCCAAGTGGATCAGAGAGTTCAGGGACCTTTAATGAGTAGTTCATGGTTTAATGCTTTCATCCATCTACTGTCTAAACCTGCTTGTATTTGGGCAACACAGAGACACATATGACAAACAACCATGCACGCACACACACACACACACACACACACACACACACACACACACACACACACACACACATATACCTAATGCCAATTTAGAGAAACCACATTAAGTCGTGCTTTTAGATTGTGGAACGAATCCAGAATATCTGGGAGAACATACAAACTCCATGCAGAAAATCTCAAAGTCAGGATTTGAATCGAGCAAACAAGGCAGATGTGTGTCGACAGTCATATTTCAGGAAATGGCCGCAGGAAAATTGTTCCTTTCCTAAACGTGCTTATATCTGTGATCAGAGCAATTATTGAGTTTAACACATATGGAACTCTGACAAACATGGCTGGACAAAGCCTTAATGTTATCTCGGCACCACACACTGTGGGGGAAAAAATCTGGAAAGCAAAAGAACAAAGAGTGGCATCTCTGGGTTCTCCCAAAAAACAATTATTTTAAGGCTTTATAAGATATCTTCATTAGAGGTGGCCAAAAATGTAGTCTGTGCTAAATGCCTCAGAATGGCATTACTTTAATCTTTAACTTATATGTACTGAGGCGAGATCGAAGCTATTATTGTTATTATTTTTTTTTTTTTTTACAATATTGATATTGTAAGTGAAACAATGCTAACAAAATCAACATTGATTTGTCCTGGATGGATGTGTAAAACCCATCAAATTGAGGATCTTGTGTTTCAGAATAAAATTGATTCAGGAAGTTTGTGGCAGCTGAGTGCAGTCATTCTATACCATAAGTGTGTGCATTGACTATTCTTCACTTCTCTGTGTTGGAGGATGTCTGACTGCTGTCAGTGTGGTTTAAAAAAGAAACATAATTACTATGGTGCATCTCGTGCACTTAGACGTCCTTGTTGCTGACAAACTTGAAACCAACCTGATTCAGATATTCTGTAAATGATCATCTTACACAAAAGAGAAACTACATCTGTTGTTACTGGTGTTCTAGATTTGCATTAATAAGGATTTGTGATGCTGTATTCAATTTATGCAGAAAAACTCTTGACAGTACTGTACCATTTGGTAGGTTAAAGTTCAGGGCTCAGTGTAGAAATCATCTTGTGAGATTTATCTCAAACCATCCTTGTAATTTGTCTTTCTTTCTTACTTCATTTCCTTAGCTAAGCTTTGTTTTTTTTTGTTTTTTTTAATGAATGGTAAGCCAGCCTATTTTTAGTGCATGTTGCTGCATCCTGCAGTCTTTTGTAGCTTTATACAGTTGATGAGTTCCATGTAATCTAAAACACATTTCTCTTTTTAATCCACTGTAACTGGAACAGTCTTTAATGTGATTTGATGATACAAGAAAAGCAATCTTTCATATTTTTTTTTCTCCCCCTCTTTGTTTGCAAGGAGTTGAATGATTACTGAAAAGCCCTTCTGCCAACGCCTGTCTGAACTTTGCAAAAGTCTTTGAAAACATCAGTTGTCTAACCTGGACAATTGATATTAGCCAGTGCTGCCGTGCGGCTGTTTCCGCCATCTGTAGCGCCGTCAGCATATTGAAGCTGACAGCGGGGATGTTGTTCAAAATGTTATCCAGTGCCCCTGCATTTGGTGATGTTATTTTACAGCATCCGCACGCCTTTAATCTTCTTACCACCACTCCCATCCATGCAAACGCCGTGGCCCTTCTCCGTGGTCTTCTGCCGGCCATGTTTTCCTGTCAGTGCTACTCATACATATGGACTGATCAGCGTGGATTTTTCTTTTTTTTTTTTTTTTTTTCTTTTTGCAAGTGCGACTGTGCCAGTTCTGGGAGGTCTGCCAGCCGGCATACAGCATGCATGCCTTCACCGCGAGGGACAAAACGGAAATGACAAGGCAATTGCCATTCTGTCAGCATTGCCATGGAAGCGCAGGCATGGCTGTTTATCCCAAGGTTAATGGGATGACGTCTGGAACTGAAAGTGCCAGATTGAGAGAAACATGTGCCTGTTTTATTTAAAACTACTAGATTGCAGGCAGTGGTGTCACATCACTCAGAGGAAAGCCGCGAGCAGGTCTGAATAACAAAATTAACATATAACTTTACAAACATCACCCATGTTACCTCTAGTGTGTATTAAAATTTGATGAGGGCTTGATTCAATTTTCTTTTAAATATCTGATTAGTAGATGACGCTTGCTAGTTCATGAGCTGCGACTGATATAGCAGCAGATAAGAGCTTTAATCTATGAATTAAATTGAAATGAAAGTGAAGGTTTTAAAACTAAACCTGCGAGGATCCAAATGAGTTTACCTCGTGCCGCTTCTTGTAGCCGATGGCTGCTTGCTTTGAGACGAGTGTACTGAATTGCTTCCTGCCGACTTGACGCCTGTTGTATTAAAATTCATATAGGAGCTATTTTTGTATGCAATATGCATTTACAAATGCAGCGTTGTGTGGATCCGTCAAGGACACATGACCGCATAAATGAGCCACTTGTCACTCATCTTCTGCCGTTGGAGGCTGCTGGCTCCTTTTGTAAACAGCTGAGTTGATGAATCGCACTATATGATTTATTTAGAAACTTCCCTCCCACAATTTATTTTCATGTTTCTCCTTAGAGTGGAAGTTGTATTTGTTTCAAAGCCATAAGATCCAAACTTACAGCAAAACTTTTAATTAAATACATACATGTTACAGCCAGTGGAACTCAACAAGCCGAATAATCAATCTGTCTTGTTATTTATTGATTACAACTGTACTCATTTATTCTCTGAATCAAACTCTATGTAGAGGTTACAATATAATTACATTTATGAGCTGCTGTGTGGAAATTGCTCCTTTCACGTCTCGTAGTTACGGCTCATGTAAGAATTTGAACAATATATTTCATGTCTTGTCTACAGTGCCTTGCAAAGTTATTCACACACCTTAAACTTTTCCCTATTGTCTCTGATTGCAACCAAAAACATATTTGTATTTTATTGAGATGCTATGTGATGAAATACTTCAAAATTGCGTAATTGTGATGTAAAAAAAATAGTTTTGTGGTTTTATTGATTACTTGTAAGCATTTTGTTAAGATCCACTGCAATCAATGATCTCTAGAAGCAACTCCTGATTAGGAAACATATTATAAAGCAGCTTCATGAAGCTCAACACACCAGCTATGTCAGCGATTAAGTTGTGGAGAATTTAACTAGACCGGAAGAGTTTAGCACCTGTAAGCTTACAGAAAACTGTGTGCAAATCAGAGAAGTAGCGTAAACGGCCATGGTGACTTCAGATGAGCAGCAAGACTCAGGTGGCAGAATCTGTTGACCCAACTCTTAAATTGTCCTCTACAAAACTCTGACATTTATTGAAACATGAATTTAGCAAAACAGCTGAGAGGGGAAAAAAACAAAAAACATTGCAAGTAGCTACTCATTTTCCTTCTTTGTCACAATGATGGGTTAAATATACATTGAGGTTTGTGGTTGTAACATGTTAAATACATTTGCAGCACATTGTATGCTAATACAGCTGACTACTATTCAACTGCTGCTCAACGAAGAGAGATTTACCCTTTTGGTGCCCTGAACAAACTGAATAGAGTTCCCATATTTTGAGCAAAAACACGGTAATCTCTGAATAACTTTTCCTAGATGAGAGTTGCATTGCTGAAAGTGGAAGGAGAACATCACTGTACAATAAGAACACTCATTTTATCCAATGACAGAATATCAGACAAAGGGAAATAGCCATTCTTGAATGGTGCTGCTTTAATGACATCCTGTTGAAGTCGCTCTGGTCATTCTGTTTCCTCTAATATTCCTTATATCTTGTTCTGAGAATTTTTCTGCTAAAACTTGCATTTGTTCTTAGTATGCTGGTTTTGATGCTGCACTGCTTAATTGCTATCTGCTGGTACTCCTAGTACTTTTTGGAATCTGTTTGAATGAGTAACCAGCCAACTGGAGTTTTTTTTTTTTTTTTTTTAATGTAACAGCAGCTGATTGAACTTTTAAAGCACAACTAAGCTCGAAAAAAGACCCTAAAGCCCAGAGAAGTTAAACATAAAATCTTGCAGATGTAGGGCAAACTATAAAGGAAGAAAGAGGCCTTAGGGAATATACTGCTCCCTCCACATTTATTGGCATCCCTACTAAACATGTGGAAAAAAAGCCTTAAAATAAATGCATCATTTATTGCAATGGCAAGATCTCAGTTTGGAAAAAAAAAATGCTGCAGTTGTTTATAAGTGAGCTCCTTTACTATCCCTTCCAGCTATGCAGAATGGCAAAACACACATGACCATAATTCAGTGTAGCTGGTTTAAACTTTGAAAATATTACTCTAACTCTAGATACAGGCAGGTTTGGGCCAGGAGACATTTTCTTTCATCAGTTTCCTGACTTTAGAAGAGCAACACTCTAGGGATGAAATTAGTACAAGGGAAATTAGAAGACAAGAAAGATCTTAAAAATACAGATCAAAAGAAAAAAAAAACTGATTAAAAAAAAGTCAGAATCTGTCAGTCTGGAAAGGGTTTATAATTTTTAATGGTTTGGGGAATTCAGTGTAGAACAATGAGAACTATTACCCACAAATGGAGAAAACATCAAAAACTTATCCAGGAGGTCACAAAAATACAGAACAACATCTCACTTCCCCCAGTTAAGGGCAGCATCCATAATTTAAAAATAAGAAAAAAAGATGATGTAAAACTTGGCATCCATGGGGGAAAGATTCAAGCCCAAAACTACTTCACACCAAATAAAATGCAAAGATCTGTCTCATATCTGTGAAAACAACATCTAGATGATCCCTAAGACTTTCAGAAAATTAGTATGTGGACTGTGGACATAGGTAAAAGCTTTTGTGTCCTTTTACAAATGGCATAACGCGTATTATTAAAGAAAAAACAACATTAAGCTTATAGTCAAACATCGTGGTGTTGTGATGGTCTGGTCTCTTTCTGGACATAGATGCTTTTCCTTAGTTGATGACAGGTTAATAATACAAAACAAAGCAGCACATCCACCTCTGACTGGCTAAAAATAACACAAACACATTTTGAAGATGCTTGTCTAGGCTTTGTTCCAAATAAAATGCAATGTGCCTAAATTAATTAAAATAAAGTCGGCTGTTCCCTCCATTGGTGGCAGAACCAGTTATTAAGTTTTGGGAGCAAATACTGTGGAGGTGGAGCCAGGTTGGATTGGATAGCCATTTTCACGTAATACATAAGGGCTATCTTTTTTTTTTTTTTTTTAATTTGTTTGATTTATTTGATCTGAAACTATTGCGAAAAACAAACTAATCTGGAGGAGAAGAACAATTTCTCATGGTACAATATATAGATGATTTGCATATCTATACATATAGATATACAACCCGCTGTACAGGAAAGCGGGAAATGGAGGGAAGAAAAACAGCACAGGTCAGCCAAATCTGCGATGGCCGCATCGAGGCAGTTATGGTTTATTAAAAAAAACAAACAAAAACAAAAAAAAAACCCACAAAACTTAATAACTAAAGCACATATTTTAATATGTTGCAGTTGCATATGCTGTAATTTGTAAGTTTTATTAATTGCTATTTGTAGCATCAGTAAGTTTGCAAAAATAAAAACCAAGAAACAAAACAATTGCTGTTTTTTTGCTCATCCTAAACAAGGCGCAGTAAATGTGGAGGGCCCTGGACCATTTCTTCACCAAAATATTGCAGCCTGTTTAATTCCTAATGCCTCCCACTCTGGATTTCAGGGTTGACAGAAAACCCAGACAGAGCAGGTAAAGTAAAAAAAAAAAAAAAAAAAAAGGAATTGTAATGCTTGTTAAAAAAACCCCAAATGATTTATTCCTGGATGCGTCATTTGGACCGAGCGTCTCCTCAGAGTGAACGTTGGACGGTTGGCTGTGAGCTTTTGTCCCTATTGTCCTCTCAGACACTTAACCTGTTATTTTCTTTAGCTCAATTGTGTTCTGGCCACTAACAAAACACTGCAATCATACATCTCTTTGTGCAACACTTTCTAAATGTTTCTGAGTTACTTAATTCAGTAGTTTCGCTGCGTCTAAAAGAGGTTTTAAGCACATTAAATGGGTAGCGTGATGGTGTTTCACCAAAGCCAGAAGCAGCTGGAGACTGACGTAGTAGGTAATGTTTCACACAACATTTTGGAACATGTAATTATTTTAAATTTCCTCACCTCTGCCTTGTTAATCCTGGCTGCACTGGGAAAGGCTAAAACCCTGAAATTATGCTCTGATTCTGATGAATGACAATGAGACAGATTAATCGACTGCTGTGCAAACCCTTACTTATCTGATTTTTAGGACTGCACCTCCTTCTCTGTTCCTAAAAGGCAGAACGATCGCTCTAGCATTAAATGGGACGTAATTTGTGTTTGAATGGAAAGTTAGCAAAAGATAACGTTTCTTTTTTTTATATCTCTTATTTTAGTTTTACTCACTTCTCTGAATTGTAATGGTGCTCAGTTAGAAAATTTTATTTCTATCTTCAGATTTGCATAAAACTTGATCGAATTCTTTCTCTGATTTTGGAAAACAATATATGGGAATTAAAACAGCTGCTTTCTTTTTCTTTTTTTTACATTTTTGCTTTTTATAGTAATTTAAAAAGGGCCCATTTTAAAGTTGTATAATTCAATTTCCAGATGTTAACCAATAATACAGGTAAATATATATATATTTTTAAAACATTAACTTACTACTTATTTATTGCACAACAAACATAGTACAGTAAATTCAAAAGTTTGGAATATTACGAACATGGAAAGCAGAGATGAACATTTATGACTGGATAAAGAGGTGACTAGTTTTATTGTCCTATGATCGCTGATAAATTTGAAATCTGTCAGCAAAGCAATTTCAAAGCTGTTTTTGGAAAAACAATCCGGACTATCCTGCTGGAGACACTGTGCATTTTCTTTAAAACAATAATTGGGACTGATAATAGTCCTAAGTAATTGATTTAGACTAAGCATGTCCCCGTGTTTTAGTTTGAGCTTCAGTTCAGTCAGGAGGAATGTTCACACTTTGTTTGGATACTTTATATTTGATCTAAGAAGAGCATTTTTGGAGCAAAAGCATCATATGTTTGATATGAACCAATTGAAGAATCCATGAAGATGTATTTTTCGTTCTACTGTGAAGACTCTTGGTCATCGACACATACCTGACGTGGTTATTACACTGAAACTCATACTTGGTTAAAGTACAGCAAGTTTTGAGATATAAACATAAAAAAAAGTGATTTTGTTCTTGTTGGAAGGTGCCCATGGAGCAGTGGAACCAGCCTCTCTGCGATCCCATCCCTTTTTAGTCCTGGTTTCTCAAACCTCACACTGTGGGCTTTTATAGTTGCCTCTGTTGCTGGATGACTGACTTTTTTTCAGCTGTTACATTTTGATGAGGCTGTTGATTCAAAGTGAGATTAACCTCATAGTAGCTAGGCTATTACATAAGAGTGAGTCATTTCTTTCATTGTTGATATAAAAAATATATTGCTTCAAAGTGCTTTCATCTTTTGAATCAAAATATCGTGCAACAGTGCCGCAGGCAGTTAACTGGGCTTCACGGTTTCTATTTTGTATAAGCTGCGTTGTGGCTAGCGTCTTAGCGAGCTCAAATCAAATGGAATGGAATATACTGAAGATGTATTTTTTGTAAACAAAGCCTTAATAAAAACTTTTGCAGGCATAAGGGTTTTATCTGAAAATTGTAAACATTTGCTCCGTGTTATGTAAATCCTCTGCGTTGTTGTGATTGGCAAGCGGCTTTCAAATTGCCTCATAGCATTAATGTTTAATTTATAATGTGTTGTATCCCAGGATATGAGATACTGTGACATTGCTGGTGCAGAAATATTATTAAATCTATAGTCCTTGCTGACAAAGTTAATCCTGCTTGCTAATGCAGCCATTAGTTTTACATGCAGCTCAAGCGCGTTGTAAAACTCAACCCAATTCAGAGCTTTACAGTTCACTATATTGCAAATCATGTGTCGCACGATTTTGACATTTTATCTGCACACCAGTGGGCAGACACTGTGCCACCAGAAAGTGTTTCCTCCTCCTCAATTTTTATACATTTTGTTACAACATAGACTTGTACTCAAATTGATTTGAACATAATTCTTGTTTAAAAAGTCTACAGAGAATATCCCACAGTAAGAAATGGACGTTTGTTTTCAGACTTGTTTTTTTTTTTGTTTTTTTTTACATTTATAAGGTCATCCATCCATCCATCCATCCATCCATCCATCCATCCATCCATTCATTCATTCATTCATCAACATGCTTATCCCTTGTGGGGTGCAGGTGCCCATCTCCAGTGGTCAACAGGTGAGAGGTTGGGCACCTTAGATTATAATCTAAATGCTAAATAAAATAAGCACACAAGAATTCACACCCTTTTCTCCATTGCTAAAAATGTAACTCCTGCTATAAACTCCTTAGAGATTGTCAGACAAATTGAAACAAAATTCTCTTGTTCGGTGAATCCAAAATACAAATTCCCAAGTATCATGTCTTGGGGAGGAGGGGTTGCTACCACCATCTCTACTGTGAAGCACGGTGGTGGCAGCACATGTCCACACTAACCAAAACTAAGTCAGTGATTTATCTTTCAGCTTTAGTGTTCTGAAGCACACAGCCAATATAACAAAGGAGTGAGTTCAGGCACAGGCCTCCATAAAGTCAGGCACTCATAAAATGATGAAAATAAAACTACTGAAAGTAAAAACTGTAAATTATATAAAAAAAAAAAGAACCAATAAAACGATGCAATGATGTCACAGTTCAGCATAGATATGCAGCTCTTGAAAAAAATAAGAGGCCACTGCAATGAACCCCATTGAAAACCTCCTGGTTATTCCACCAGATATTGATTTCTGATCTCCTCCTGAGTTAAAACATTAGGATTGTTGCTTCTAAATGAATATGAACTTTTTTCTTGGCATTATTTGAGTTCTTGAAGCAGTGCATCTTTTTCATTATTTTGACTATTTCTCATTTTCTGCAAATAAATACTACATTTTTGCTTGGAATGTTGGAGACATGTTGACAGTAGTTCATAGAATAAAAAAACAATGTTTATTTTACTCAAAAATATAACATAAAATCAGATAAACTGATCATATAAAGTGGTCTCTTAATTTTTTTTCCAGAGCTGTACATGTTTGAAGACCAAGGATTGTATTGAAGAGTTTTGGATCCAGAGGTCCTGGATCAAAAGTTACTTTGCTTTACTCCTGCAGCGATTGTGCAGGAGTAAATCATGTGACCCATATTTGGAGGTCTCAGTCCGCAACAGGACAGAGTCCCGGCCCGTTGACCTTTGCTGCATCTCTTCCCCCTCTCTCACAACCTACGTTCCTGTCTGATAATGGTCAAATAAAGGCCACCAGAGCTGGAAAAAACCTGCAGAAAGGCAGATGCTACCCTTTGTCGTTGACCTCGTCCACATGAACGACAGGTCCAAGAGGAGATCCTCTCCTGGTGCAACCATGAGAGAACATCTTTTGCCTTCTTGTAGGCAAAGGATGACGTCACATGATTTCCTTCCTGAAACTCATCCTCTTCCTGCTGAAGTAGGTTAACGCAGTGAATTGTTGAATCAAAAAAGTTATGCCAGCCTCCTACATTCTGTCCTTCAGAGTCCAACAGAGTATATCTTTGAGAAAAAAACCCCAAAACAAAACATACTCTAATATATTTTAGGAGAACTCTATGTGACAAAAGGTTTAAAAAAATGAATAGGTGTAAATAGTTTCTGGTGGCAGTGTTTGATTAATTTTCATAATCTCCTTAGTAAGTGTTTCACTGAGTCGTAAATAACCTTACGAGATATGTGTGTATACATTCACTGTGCTGTTCTCTGGTTGAAGTGGTGAAAATCTGCATGTTTCAAAATAATCCTGGATCCCATTGTCTCTTTGAAGGAGTCGCACACAGACTGTTTAGCTGCAAGGTGTTTATACATAGCAAGACATAAAGCCATCCTGGTTTCCCCCCCCCCTTTTTTTTTTCTTTTTTTTTTTAGTGACTGGGAGTTCTCATATCCCTTTCATGAGCTCATGGCAAAGTTGTCCTATATCTGTAGGGAATGAGATCATGAATATTGTGTTAACCCAGAAAAGTTGAAATCCACGCGTGCCTTCTTGTTCCCCTGATCCCTCGGCTTTTGTTGTTGCGTTGGCCAATTGTAGCCTGGAAGAGATCAAGGGGACCCCTGTCGGTTGTGGATTATTCCTTTGTTGAAGTGCCACTGTAGGGGATAGAGGATTAAAAGAGCAGAGAGTGAATAGGGATTGTACAGGAAGTTATTCAGCTGCATGTAGCTTCAATGAACCATTAACATGAAGTTAAAAAAAAGTTATTGATTGATGTTTATTTAATTTTTAAAACAACTTAAAGGAACGTGCATCAACTTGGTTTTAATTTTCTACCTCAGTGTTAGGGGCTGTCACAAAGATATTCCTTTATGTGGGTAGTCTAGACTAGGATTACCAACACTCAATTGAGGTGTTTTCTTTGTAATCTCAGCACAATTAGCATAAAGCACCATTTGACTGTTCCTTCACCATGTTGCCTTCATCGCCCTGTAGACTGCTGCAGCAGCAATCGTAGTTTCAGAGCTGATTCTCTTAGATAAAGGTACCTAGTCTCCATTAGCCTAATTTGTGGATCGTCTGTATCATTTTGTGTCTCCTTTTCATTCTGCAGGAAGCCATGGGCCTCGAGGCTGGGCAGCTTCTTACCCAGAGTGTGCTGCAAAGGACCAGTCTCCTGTGGATATTATAGATGAACAAGCTCTGGTGCTGGACGAGTACCAGATGCTGGAGCTCGACAAGTTCAACATAGAGTCATCCAACCA
Source organism: Poecilia latipinna (assembly GCF_001443285.1). NCBI lineage: Eukaryota > Metazoa > Chordata > Actinopteri > Cyprinodontiformes > Poeciliidae > Poecilia > Poecilia latipinna. Next base: position 175,256 of record NW_015113208.1, read on the forward strand.
GACCACCATGAAAAACACTGGAAAGACAGGTGGGCATCTCTACTGATCAATAGTGATTATGAGCAAATAAGCATAAATTATTTTTAAATTGAATCAATTTTATCAAGAAACTGTTGAAGAGAAATTATTCTGGAAAGCCTTGTTCATTTAGGGGTCCAGACCCAGGACAGCCTGCATAATGCCAACAGTGAAATCATTAAAGCACAGACTGCACTTAAAGTGCTCTTAACTTCTACATTTACATCTAATAGAAAATTCATGAAGTTAAAATGTTCAAGTTATACCTGGCAGTTTTAAGTTTTAAATTATTTAAGTTTAACCAGTAAGTTTTTTTTTTCTTCTTTTCCTCTAATTTGAAATGAAGATGGTATCTCTGAAAAGATATAAAACAATGTATTTAATTTTTATGACCCTTGTTAAATTATTGGTCTTTAAAAAATGTTGACAAGTATGTGACTTTGACGTTTATTTCTTCGCCGCTTCCTTTGCACAAACTAACCTTTAATTTTGCCCATCCATCTTCAAAGGCTGCCATAAATTGACAAATAGATTTTATTCTTTATTTAAAATAAAAAAAACATCTTTCACAAAATAACTCCTCAAAAACTATAAAAATGAAGGATTATAATGATTAATGTATTTTTATTCCTGTTCATTCAAATATTCAGAAGTAGTCATACGGTTTAATGATTAACAGTAACTGCATAAAAAATGTGAATTTGATGGTATGAATTAACAACATGTTAACATACCTTGAAAGTGCAAAATAACACTTGGCAGACAGTTTATGTTGAGGTGAAATGTGGGTTAAAATCTCATGCCTGTGAATCTTTCCATCACTGCAACCTTGCTAACTTTAGAATCCCTTTAGCTGATTGGCTTTATGATATCCCATGAGTCCTGCCTACAAATCTGCTCCTCACAGTTTTTCAGCAGAAGAATAAACAGGAAGTACAGTCATGATACAAAATCACAAATGTAACACTTGCATTCTTTTTTTATTTTATTTTTTTTTCACTACTCATGTAAGCTTTATTGACAGTTTTGAAAATGATACTGTTGGTACTTTTGGACAACCACATGTGCCTCAGTACCGCTGTGACCTTAAAGCTTTTTGGTCGTTCCTGCTAATGCATTTGCGAATTAGACCTCATCTTACTTTCTCCCATATCTGCTCGACTGCAGCATATTTGACTATTTTGAAAATAGATGTTATTATTTCAGACCTAGTCAAATTCCTGCCACAGCACGTTACAGAAAAGCACAATTATGCTCATTTAGTGAGACACAGACACATTCAGCTGCCGTATGATTTGTGCAACTGAAAGAGGCTTATGAGTTGTTTTTATCCCCTTATTATTGCATTCATTGTCCTCGCCCTTTGCTTGTTTCCTCTCTTTGTATGCAGCTTGCAAACCTTGTTTACGGACACATTTGGAATCTCACTCAATTAGCTGCTATTTCAAATCACTGCCCCATTTCCTTTTCTTTAATTCAACAAATCCGTGGACCACTGGTTTGAAAACTCTGACCCTAATTGATCTGTCTGCTTTTGGCACCGTTTCTCTTAGAGCAGTGTCATCTCTTGCGTTTGATCATAATGAGAGTTGTTAGCCTCCATGACAACCAAGGCCACTGACACAGCCCGGCAATGCGGCAGGCTGATTATTTACAAAGTCGGAAGTAACATGACTTGGGAACATGCACTACAAGAGGGAGATTTAAATGGCTCCAAGTACCGTGAAAGTCAGGAAAGTGGTGTCGCATTACCACAAAATGGTGCAGAGCAATAGCTTTCTGAAAAGGTCAACTTAGCATGCAACAAATTCACATCACCGTATTTTGAAATGTATTCACTTTTAGTTCAACTGAAAAGAAGAGTGTATTTTTATTTGTTTTTTTTTATCTTTTGTTTGCCGTTTCGCTGTAAGGAAGGCAAATAGTTTTTCCACAGCACTTTTCATGTCGCAACTATCTATCTGCATGAGAATTGTGGGACGTGATGTGTGCTACTCATTATGCAGCAGTGCACTTCTACACACACGTGACCCATTACTGTATGAAGGTCAGTCTACAAAAATAAGAGTTAATCAACCTGCCAACCCATCCCATTGCTCCAGTTGCAGGACACCTTAACCATAACTGTGACATTTCTAATTCTCTTATTCCATTTTACTTGCGAAGCCAGACTTCATGACCTGAAATTATGTATAGCCTAACTGAATCAGCTGAATGCTGTGCGGTCTCTGCAGGTTAATTTCCTGTCACATTACTGCTCCACTCTCTGGTATCGCCAAACATCTATAGCAGATCGTATCTGTGGTCTCGACTCCCCTGAAATAATTTGTTTATATAGGTGGCCTGCTTCTGGGGTGTACTTTCTACAGCACAGTGGCTATTTTTTAAAAGTCGTTGTCACCTAAAATGAAGATGATCATGCGCTACATTTTGTCACATGTAGGATTCTGGGTTGAAGTAAGATTTTTCCCCTTTTCATACGGTCGGAAAAGCGGGTTTGATGTTATTTATTTTTGAAACGGTGGCAAAAAAGAACGTCTAATGGACATTAATTATATTTACCTAACCAAAATGAATTTAAATAGTTAGTAATTAAACACTGTCTGCAAAGTGAATAAACTCCTTACGACCATATTTCATTAATATTCAGTGTGGTGTTCTTTCATTTTGTGTTTTCTTAAAAGAGGCTACCAGTTTTGACCATAAAATCGTAAACTTGTTTTTTAGCTGTAAGCAGATTGAATATTGATCTTTCCATCTGATGGATTCAAACAGCACATTCCACAAAGTGCCAGAATCTGGTGACTTATTTTTTTTACAGGCAGTGATTAAGATTCTGTGCAAATATTTTGTGTGGTTCTGTAAAATTTCTGTTACCCAGAGTAAAGGTGATGAATTATAGAGGTATATAAAAAAAAAGTTTAAATACTTTCAGTATTTTTATGCATTTAAATTCAATATGATCTTATATCTGTACAAGCCCAAAAAATATGCCAAGTGTTGCACTTGGAATTTCCACTCTGCCTCCGGCGCATACAATTTCCACCGCTAAGAATTTTTTTTTTTCTTTTGTGTAAAAATTCTCTCCATGAATATGAGTTTGTACATTTTCACAGCAACATACAGCAACTGCACCATGCTCCTGCAGTTATTGGCAAGTTTAAGTGTTTTCACATTCTTTTGCTTTATTCTTTGCAGTGGGTTATGCTAAAAAAGCTAAAAACTTTTTTTTTTTTTGCATCTGAAAATGCAATGTGCACCATATCACAGTATAATCAATTTTTTTTCTGATAAGCTCCAATAAAAATAGCAGTTGTCTAAATTATTTGAAAAAAAAATGTAGACAATTTTTATTTTTTTTATTTTTTTTTTAGTAACTTCTTAGACCCATTTAAGCAAGCGACAAATTTAGTAATTTCTTTTGTGTTAATGGAGACTTTGGCGACAACATCCAATCGTACTGCAGTTACAGCAAGCATTTAGTGCTGCCTTGAGCCTCTCCCACTTCTGAAGAACTTGCAGGTGGTTAAATTGGATTTTTGTGGGTCCAGGCAAATTATTTACATCACTACATTGACATTATTGAATGATTTCATAAAGTGTATTTGTAGTTCTAAATATGTAGAGTATTTCAATAATGTTTACTTTGCCAAAGGAGATAGATGCTCCTTTCTTTTACTTCCTGAATCACACATGACCAAATATGAAAGTTAGTCAGTGACTTTATCTAGCAACTTTGAGCAACTTGCGACATCAAATGGCTACTTTTCTTACTGAGAAGTTGGCAAGAATGATTCATACATTTATTGCAGCTATAAAGGAGCTGCAGTAAATGGGAAATGGAATCATTCCCATCATGAACAATCATTTATTATCTTAAAAAAAGAAATCGCACTTTGTATGAGAGAGCAGTTACTGTTTCATTGCTCTGCAGTTTAAAACCATTTGACTCTTTTAAAATGAACAACATAAAAATTTTAAAAGAAAATTATGTAGCATCATATGTTAGTGTTTATTACGATTAACTTAGTTACTGTTACTAAATACTACTATCTGTTTATTCCGTGTGAAGATGCACAATGTTTCATATCACAATATTAATGTGTGCAATATTATAACTGCAAATTCTTTATGCAGTGTTTAGCTGGATATACAAAAAAAAAAAAAGAAAGAAAGAAATCTAATTTTTAGTTTTTATAACTAGCTGACCACTAGCCAGAGCTGGTCATGTGTAAAATTGTGTTATTCTGATCATCAGCTGAGTTCTCAGAGCATCTCTTGTTTTTAAGGATGATGTGAAACATTAGTGTGTCTAAGCACTCTGGCCATCAGTTTGTGGTTGAGGTAGTGCTGTAAGCTCAGCACTAATGGGCTCCCATTTATCTTACACCACTGATGTCTTATGCAGCTGTACTTAGCCTGCTGCATTTTCCTGCCTCATGCTGTTTTTTTTTTTTTTTTTCCTATAAATATCATCAATATGATGTCATGGCATTGTGAGTTCATATTCCTGGGTTTCTTGACTATCTATTTTAAAAGGATATACATAAAAAAAAAGTAGGATGACGTAATTAATATGTTTCTATCTGCTCTGTATTCCTGATTGTATTTTAAAATCTTAGCTTTCTATCTGTACTTACACATCTTCCGCATCCCTGTACATCCTGGGGAATTGATTCTTCCTCCTCAGTAGCGGTGCCTGAGGTTGAAGCTGATGTATAACTTGACCTGACTTGTTTTTGATGTCCTAAAGGAAATGTCTTGCTCTCAGGAGCCGCCATGTTCACCAGCCCGCCACCAACTGTGTCTCTTTCCCATTTGGGGACAATCCTGCAGAGTGCTGTTGCATGTTACAGCTTTTTCTCAGAAAACTGTTGCCTGCTGAGGCTAAGAACCGAACGATGAAAGACTGATAAAAAAAAATAAAAAAAAAGTTTTGAGTCAGGAAACCCAGCAACAAGACAATGTTGTGCACAATCCCAGTTAAAGCCGACAGAGAAAGATAAAGATGAAAGTCGATCACCTTTAAATTGCGTGTGTCATTAATTTTCAAAGTCTCACATATTTCTTTGGTAGAAATCTTTTGTGTTATAACTTTTTCAAACCAAGCAATCCTAAGAGCCCTCCAAGGGTTTGAGGTGCATTTTTGAGAGATTTTTTTCGTCTTCTTGCATTCATACCACAGGCATGGATGTTGAGATGAAGTAATGGCCTTCAGGTGGATGTCAATTGAATAAATATCACAAAACTACAGCATTAAATCTAAACACAAGAACCCAGCTCTTTTATCAAGGTCTATTTTTTTTTTTTAATTTATTTTATTTTATTGCATTGCTGACATTTCCTTAGTGTTTTCAAAGTTTTCTGTATTATTGGTAACCCATATGCTCAGGAAAAACATTGTGCACATTGTGTTTTAGACTTGAAGAAATTCAACTCAATTCAATTCTTGACTGAAGCCACAATATAAAACCTTGTGTGCTCTCGACTCGAATATGAACCAGCCTACAATCAATTTATTTTCTAGTACACGTTTAAAAAATGAGAATATTGGTTGAAAGAAGCGATATTTTTTTTGTAAGTCATATCATAAAGTGAAATGTCTCATGTGGAATCATCACACTTGGGGAGCTTTTCCAATACACTATTTTTTTTGGAATTTTGATTGTCATGACTTACAGATAATAAAAATCCAACATTCAGTGTCTCAGAAAATTAGAATAAATGGGAACTGATGATGACGCACCCAAATCAGCTAACTAGCCCTTTAACTGTCTCCTTCAAAACTCTCGCATGAGGACACTGGTGTTTCGACCAGTCACCGTACAGCTGCATTATGAGAGCTTCCATTCTGAAGTAAGAGTCAATAAAAAGTCCCTCTAAAACCTTATGAACAAACGAGGGAAGGCTTTGAAAGTTACATGAGCTAAAAAGGTTTCTGTGGTTGGAAAGTCTTATGTTTTCCTAGCCCCAGATCACCGATGCCTCTTGGGGGTGTGCCAGAATTGAGTTGTTCAAAAGTGTCACAAAAAGGGACATTAACATCACTCACACTATTTAAAAGTCAGCTTTGTAATTAAGAGCTGTGTGAACAGATCTTAAAAAGTTCATTGCGATTGATTACATGTCGCTCCCTTGTGCCTCGGCCTGCTTTGAGATCGAGCAGATTAGCTGCCATTCGGACCGCGTTCCTCAACAAAAACACGTCTCGGTAAAATTTCAGGCAACTTCAAACCAAATTCAGCAGGAATCGGAAGCCTCCAGAGACATTTGCATTGATCAAGGATTTACTTTCACACACACTCCCCTTCTTTCACAGGCTGTGATTCAAGGTCTTTTTGGCTTAGTTTCTAATTCCTTCTCTGCTGTTTGAGGGTTCACACACGCCCAGGGCCGCATTTCTAATGAAACTCCCAAGGCCAGCCAGCATCTCCATTCCCCAGCTTTTCTTGTGTTGCACACAGGATTACCCCGCTTCAACAACAGCAGAATCAGGGATTTTTGCTCTATTGCAAAGGAGTTGCACAATTATGATAATGTGATGGATGGTTATTTCCTGACCTAATGCTTTCAGTCTGAAAAATCTCCTGCATCATTTCGTCGTCTTCATGCTGTGGGCCTTTAGCTTAAGTAGCGCTGGCACGTTAATACTTCTGGCAGATTCTTTCTCGCCTCGCGACAGGAGCTCAGCTCATCCCTCATCACACAAGGTTCCTCTCTCTTCAAATCTTCTTTTCTCTTCTCTTTGTTTATCAAAAATATCACACCTATTTCCTTCTCCCAATCCGTAAATCTGTTTGAGTTACTTTCAATTCTTTTCGTTTTTGTCCCCCCCACCCCCCACAACTTATCCATCATCCTATGTGTTTACTGACAATCTGTGTTTTCTTGTTCACACACTCAATCCCCCCTGGTTTGCTTTGTGTGATGATTAAAAGTGGGCCGTCCTCATTCACAGGCTGACTAAATCCTCGTGTAAAGCGAGGGATCAGCCGACAGAGCACCAATTATAATCTGGCTAATGATGTCAAATGTAGACGTGGTAAAAAGGCTTCTAGATTCATCTGATCTCAGTCAGGACAGCAGAGGGATTATAAAACGCCCTGGTCATGTTGTTTCGAGAGACACGGAACATTAAAACACACATAATACTGGTGTGAACATTAAAAAGAGATGATATCGGGCCACATTTCCTACTGAACGCATGTGGAAGTGCCCACAGGCAAAACACTGAACCCCAGCTTGCTCCTGTTAGGCGAACGTCTTGAAGAAGCTCATTTGCAGTCGGGGACTTTGTTCACCACAGTGATTAAAAAAAAATAAAAAATACATTAACATTCTTTTCATAACATATAGATGCATCATGTATCTTCAGTGCCTTGCAAAAGTATCAAAAACCCTTGAGCTTTTTTAACATTTTTTTTTTTTTTTTTGCATTACACCCAAAAAAAAAAAGAACTTTATTGTATTTGGTTGGGATTTTATGTTAAAGTCCAACACAAAACGTTGCATAAATGTGGAATGGAGGGAAAGTGATGCATGTTTTTCAAAACTGTTTATAAGTAGAAATGCGATGCAAATTTGTATTCATGTTTGTTGAACCAGGCAACTGCAACGATAGCTCCGGGACTTTCAGGACACGTCTCTTCAAGAATACTAGAGTTTAAAGCTATTTTTGCAAAATAGTTAAGCTCAGTATTGCTGAACAAAGAGCATGTGTGAATAGCACTTTTCAAGTCTTGCGTTCAATCTTACTTGGTTCAAGTAAGAATCAAGTAATTAACTGGGGCGTTAATTGGGCTATAACATTAATTTCATTTAAGCCACTCCATTTTAGCTCTTGCTTTCTTTTAGGATTTCTATGTTTAGCTCCCTTCATTTTCCAATCAACTCTTGCCAGCTTTCCTGTTCCTGCTGAAGAAAAGCACCCGTAGCTCATGATGCTGCCACCACCATACTTCACTGTGGAGACGTGGTTGGCCACCACCGTGCTTTGTTATGAGGAATGTGTTGTCATGTGGATTTGCAGTGTTATGGCATTTTGTGGGGGCAAATACACATGAATGCCACACTTCCAGATTAAAGGAAAAGGAGATAAAAGGAGGACAGAAATAAATGGATCACTTTCCTTCCACTCAGAGATATGCACTGCTTTTTTTGGTCCAATATATTTTACATTATAAATACTCCTTTCAGCAGTCGGCATTCAGTCAGCATCTGAATGGTGGAAAGGTTGTTTTTTTTTTTTTTTCTCTACTATTTAGAAAACAGTGTAGGAATAAATTCTCAATGCAATCCCCTGGGAGCTGAAACACAAGGTACATAGCAAACTGAACAGAAACGGCAAGCTGACAGATAAATTACCACGGAAATAAAGCTTTATTTAATTTACCTTTTAAATGTGAGACTGATCAATTTTCAGTGGCTGTGCTAACTAGATTCCCACTGCATTATTGCAATTGTAATTAGGTCACATGATTCTCTGTGACCTGCTTTGAGGTCTTGAATAAATTCCTCAACTAATAATTTTATAGACGCACAGTTTAGACTAACGTGAACACTTAATGATTTCTGATTTTATTGGATTTTGTTTTCACTAATAGACACAGTTATCTTCGCGCAAGATATGTAATGTCTGGTTGAATTAAAACTCTGGATTTCCTAACAATAAAAGTGTCATGTATTAGACCAAATATGGGGGAGAAGTATCTGAATAAACTACAAATGGTAACTCCATCTCCTTTAAGAAAGACAGGTTATAGGTCTTTAAGGTATATTTTTTCAAATGCACAAAATTACAAAGTAGTTAAATGTGTTAAATTACTCACTTATTCATTAAATTATTGCAATTATACAGAAGCCTTACTGGTAGCCTTCTGTCATAAATAGTTCCACGCTGAAGTCAAAATATCCTGCTGTAATTTCAGAAGTTACATTTTTAAACTATCTTTAACAGTATATGTAAGCCAAGGGCACAGTTAGTGCAGTTAGCAATATTAGCAGTGGAAATATAGCTTCATTTCCAAGAGTCTCTTTTATCCTTTTTCCTTCATTGTACTTAATTTTGACCCCCTCACAAACTATGAAATTAAAGCGCTTTCTGTTTTTATATATATATATATATATATATATATATATATATACACACACACACTTTTTAAATGTGATTTTTGGTGACATTTTAGAGACCATGCATTCAGCCTCTGCCAACTATTTGGGTAGTTGGCTTGATTTCCATAGACTTGTTTTATTTTTTACATATTCTTCACAAGGCGTCTGAGATTTGAAATCTCAAGGAGAGCAACAAGGACATTGTGTTGATGAAAAGGAGATGTTTTGTTTTTAAGTACTGATCTCGATTTACTATCATGCAGTGGTGAAAATATGCTCACTTACTTCACTTTTTGAATTAAATATCTGATTGGGCCAATTTCCTGCCTGATTCTAATCTGTCTCTGATTTATCAATTCAGATTGTAGCCAAGGACTCACATAAAAAGATAAAATAAAATAAAAACTGAGCTGAAGGTTCTTAGATTCATTTGAATCCAATGAATCTTAAACTGAAAAAAAATTGTACCAGAAATGGTTATAAAGGCTTTATTGCATTTAATTAATTGACAGAATTAACTTTGTCAGAATGTCGTCCACCTTTTCAGCTTTAGTAAGTAAGATCTTTTACCAGGGTGCAGGGACATTGTTTGTTTGTTTTTTTTTTGTTTTTTTTTAGTGCCACATGACGCTTGTTTTTTCCCTTCACAGTTTCTCCTCTAAAGGAAGTGAGGAAACTAAAGTTTTGACAGCTTTTCTACATAATACAAGGAGTAAAAATGGCTTCCCAAGGATTCACGTCTGTTTTCTTGCCATGTCTTTCCACATTCTTTTGATACCTTTGTCAAATTGTGCTAATGTAAAAATGCTTGCAGGTGCCGCTTGTGGTAATGGGAAACTGTAACAGAATGTCGTGTCTATTATTATGTTGGAACCCATTTGGAAACACTCTCAGCAGTGTAATTCAACAGGATTATCACCGCTTTGATTCCCTTTGTGGTGTGCTTGGGCACTATATGAGGTACCGCCCCCACCCCCCCTCCCCCCATCTGCAAACGGTGACCAACTCTCGCTGATTTCCACGCAGCCCTCAGTCACGGTCCCCCCATTGTTTTTTAACCTAACCCTGTTCTCAGTCATCTAAGCCGTGGAAAGCGTAACATTCCAAGTTCAAACGCAGCAAAATTGAGCTACAATTGCATCACAAATGGACAATTTGGACTTGAACTTAATAGTTCCATGCGTCTTTTCACTAACCAGCGTGAAACTGTCAACATTCAAAGAGCCAGCCCCGGGCTTGCCACAATGTGTTTTCTGTTTATAGCTGGGTTTTATACAGGATATTAAACGCTATCATCTGCTTGGACTGAAAAGCGGGTCTTGCTCAGGCATTATAGACTTTCCCATTCCATTCCACCCCTCCCTGATCTCTGATCTTCATCATCTTGTCTACATTTCCAGTATGTCCTCTGTGTTGTCTGGAGCACTTGCGCTGGGCTCCGAGTCAAGTTCAGACCAGAATCATATTTATCTTACTGTTAGGTCCAGAGATCAGGCTATTCCCGTCCGCTGATGTCTCTTCTCATATTGAATTGTGATGTAAACAGCGATGGCATGCCATGAGTGGATTTTTTTTTTTAAATCTAATTTTATGAAAACAAAGGGATCATGACTCTTTTTTTTAGCATCATATCTTGTTAGCCAGTGCCCATGTTTATCTAATAAACCATGCCTGTTATGTTAGTGTTTCTTTTTTCTTTTCTTTTACAAGCCTGGAAAGTTTTCACGCATTGGGAGTCACACATATAATTACCCAGCAGTCATCTGTATGAAAATCAATACTTTAATAGATGTCAACTGTATGTTTGCCTCTAATCTTTGTTGGATGCTAGTTTTGAAGCCTTATTTATCTGCATATAGTGATTGTATAAATACAATGTCAATACACTCAGAGGCAACATAAAATTCGACCAAATGAAGTGGGGGGGAAAAAAAGTAATTAAATATAAAACAGTGAAAAAAAAAATAGAATCCTCTGAAAAATTTCTTAGACCAAGCAGTGGGACTTAATGATATTAGATGAGAGAAAATGTGAAAACGCCTGCTATTCTGCAGAGGCAGAGCAGCGGCATTACGGCCTCGTAAAAAGCTGCCATGTGGATAAAGATCACAAGGCATCTGGATGCCATCGAGTCTTCCTTACAAGTCGTGCAACAATTAGAGAGACGGTGCCTTTGACTGAACCTGTGCACTGCACTTCTCGCAGTCAACCAGGGATTTCAAGGACACTGGGGGGAAGCATGTTAGTGCTCTCTGAATAGCACATCACAAGCATCTTTGTGGATGTGCACGCCACTAATGTTGCATTTAACGATTTTTTTCACACAGGCTTAAAGCCACATACCATGTCAGGTTTCGGGATTTCTGCAAGGGTTTTGTGCCCCCATGGGTCCTCACTTCACACAAAGTCAAGAATATTTGAGATTCAACAGCTTGTTAGGCCATTTATACCGTGAATGGCACAGGGAAGAAAAGCAGATTGATCGAGAATATACAGTATGTATATGTATGTATGTATGTATGTATATATATATATATATATATATATATATATATATATATATATATATATATATATATATATATATATATATATAGAGTGACTTATAAAATTACAACCTGATAAATATATATCTATTTTTTGTTGGTATTTTTATGTTGAACTATTTCCTGTAGTTCAACTAAAAACAATAAGTAATAAAGAAAGCTGAAAAACCAAGTTGCATAAGCGCATAGACATTTAAGCTAACGCTCACAATACCAAATTGTGGCTTTTTTTTCCCTCTTAAAAGATCCACTGTTGGTAACACAAATGTAAAAATTATTTCAGAAAAATAAATGTTTAAACAAAAATAAGCTGCCATTATCCTGGGATGAGCTTCTTTGCTAATTAAACACAATGCCACTGTATAATTTTCTTTCGTCTGCCTTTCTTTAAGTGTGCTTGAATATCCGTCTTTGATTCAATTTCTCCATCCCTCTTTGTCTCCAGTCGCTGTGCTGCTGAAGGATGACTACTTTGTAAGAGGCGCTGGACTGCCAGGGCGCTTTAAGGCTGAGAAGATGGAGTTTCACTGGGGCCAGAGTAATGGATCAGCAGGCTCAGAGCACAGCATAAATGGCAGAAGGTTCCCCGTAGAGGTAAAACGTCATGTTGCTACACACAGTTTGACAAATGTCCAAGGTTCAGTACTGAAGGTCAGCACTGAATCGTTAGTGCGGTGTTCAAATAGATTATAACTTAATACCCCTCCTAAACTATTTAATTAATGAACCCTAAAGTAAAGGTTAAGGCACGTTTTGGCGTCTAGATTTCACTGGAACCTTTTAGTCGTGAACTCAGTGGTGCTTTAAAAATGTTGGTATTTAAACCCTCAAAAGCTCAGGGGTGTCAGAACTGAGAGAATATCCTGATGCCTTCCACAATTTTACTTCTTTTCCAAGATACTCAAATGTTTGAACTTTATACAAAATCCATTAGGGGACCTTAAAGTAAATCCATTTCCCAGAGTAGCCAAGAAATCTGGTTATTTTTCTAGAAATGATTGAGGAGTGACTGTATCAAACAGCAGAAAAAAAAAATCTATTTGTGGTCAGCTTTTCAGTTCACTTTTGTTTAAACGGATAAACAAAACATATGCTTTTTATCTATGCGCGTGTCATTGAATTAGAATGTCACTATTTTCACTTGGTTTAGCATTTCAGCTCAAGAAGAAAAACGCATACACACAGATGTTGATCAAATAAAATATCATTTGAGATAATTTAATATTACCCAATAAGACGGCTATTTAAATATAGAAATCTTATCGCCTTCACATCCATGTGGAAGGCTGATTTTGTCCAACAGACATCGTCATTGACAGAAGTGCTCCAGGATTTTAAATGAACACGATAAATTCACCTCTTCCTCTCTGGTTCTTTCTCGTGTGTGTTCCCAGCACTCTGAGTGACCTTTAACATTTTTGGTCCTGTAATCTGTGTGTCAGCTGTAGGCATCCACCGTGGTGAGACCCTATCCAGCAGGGCGAATGTTAGATTAGCATGCAAAGTATAAACTCATAATTCTTGGAATGCATTAGCCAGACATTTCTGCATGCTGAACGTTTAGTTTGTGAATAATCATCGATGTATGCCGATACTAAGACTTAACGTATTTAAATACGATTAAAGATGCAGCATAAAGCTGAAAGACTGAAAGATCATCCATATTAGCAAAAGTGCAGTATACTCAAGACTGCTTAGAGTCGTGTTGGTTAATGGATTCCGAGAATTGTTAGTAAACTACGACATGTTTTTAATTTCTAATTTAGTCGTTTTTACAGAGATTACAGTTAATTTACTGGAAGACGACCTCGTATAGAAATGAGTGAAAAAATTCTTAGCTTTGACCGCTTATTTTTGACAACACGTTTTTTTCTTTTTTTCTTTTTCTTTTTTTGCATTGCACAAGGGTTTTATTGCAAATTGGGTTTGTGGAATTTTAAAAGATGTGGGAATTTATCAGACGGGGAGGCTTTTACAGGAATCACTCAAGCTGCAGTATACAACTGACTGAGAAACGCGGCAACAGATTGCCTGTAATAAAGGCAAAGCAACAAAAATCATCAAAGACTCTTATAAAAGAGATTTAAAGGGTATAAAGTCCTGGGATCCTCAGTTATGATTTATTCTGAATAATGGATTAAAGTACAAATTTCACTCTTTTTATGTCATGCAGGGAATAACTTCTAACTGCCTTTTCTTCTTTTTTTTATGTAATTTACAGTAGTATGCCTTTTCTAAACTGAATTTGAATATGTCTCATACATTTTAAATTTAGTAGGATTAAAGTCCGTGTCGTTTTTTTCAACAATTTTATGTAAAATCATATTAATTAGTGTACATTTAATAGTGTGTGAAAACAGGAAATTGTTGGTTTTCTTCCTGTCCGTGGTAAATCCAAAGACGAGGCGAGCGGCGTCTTCCTGTTTGTTCTTGGCCCTCTTCTTTGGAGCCTTCTCTTCCGCCACAGCATTTTGATGCTGAATGGCTGGGTAATTAGATTTATTTTTGCCACATCATTTTGTGTTCAGCGTAGTGTTAAAGGGCATTGGATTATATACAGCCATTATAAAGCTGTTGTGCATATGGCGCCTTTGATGGTGTGCTTCTAAATAATATGATGGAATTTACTTTAATGGCCAATTTGGCTGCTGTTAAGAAGGGAGGGGAGAAAAAGCAAAGAGAAGAAGAAAATTATGCCCTGCAGGTACATAATTCATAGATCTGAAATGTAGATTTTTGTTGCAAGGCATGTCTTTGTGTGTAGACCAAGGTTTCTGCGGTGACTTCTCTGTGAAGGAGCTCGGATTCCAAAGCTAATGTGCTCTCTCAGTATAAATTAGCGGCATAATGCATACCTGCAAATGGGTAGATGTCAAGGCTTAAATAGCTCAGCTTGTTTCGAGACGTGGGGAGGGGGAGAAAAAAAAAAGCTACACAATTTTTATGTATGAGAGAAACAAACTAAATTTTGCTTGATGGTGATCTCTGCGATGTGTCTTTTTATAGCCGTATAGGAAATGTGTCTAAACAGCCTGAGTAAGCTTTAACACCTGGACACCATATGCTGCAAATGACTGCATAGAAACTAGTCAGCAAGCAAGCAGAAGAAAGTAAGCAAGCATAAGCGCTGGGAGGAGGGAGAATGACTCAAATAGTCAGCTTTTGCCAGTTTTCAAGATGGCAAGCCTTGACCAAACATGCTTAAAGGACACATATGCTCTTTCCTTTTTTTTTCTTTTTTTTACAAGTTCATACAATTTATTGAGGTTGTAAGAAAATGTTGGTGTCATGCTTCAGTCAAAGTAACACTGAAAAGAGAGCATGCAACACCGTCCCTTTTGAGACTTTAATTTACACCTGCATGCAGAGCCTCCAACGTTAGGCCAGGAAGCGACCCTAGCTTTTTCACAGGGTCTGCCTCTGTGGTGTTCAGCAACCTTTGAAGCATGATGTGAAAGCCCACAGCCTGAACTCACTAGGATACTCAGAAAACCCGGCTCCAATTACTTTGGCAGAACTTAAACACAGTTGAAACCAGATATTTACATACACCAAATAAAAAAAGGCACATGCAATTTTTTCTGTCACTGTCTGAAATCAAGTCAGACAAACCTTGTCTTGTTTTAGGTCATTTAGAATTATCACAATTATTTCTGTTTGCTAAATAACCTTGCACTAACACTTGGAGACTTTTTGTAACTGTCTTTGAATTCATAAATGTACATAGATCTGGTCGGTATCGAGGATTATTGTCTTTTAGGCACAATAACTCGGGTCAAACCTTGTCCGTTTCCTTCCAACCTAAAATGAGAAGTTTGGTTTGATTGTGTGTGCACGTCCTTTTAATTGGTGTATTTAAATAGCTGGCTTCTATTGTACTTTTTTTTTTTTCTTTTTTTCTCTCAGTGGCAGTTTGATTATGCCTAATATAATATGCATGCACATATTAAAACCCTGTTGGGAAAGCATTATGTTTATCTCTTCTGTCAGATATCTGGCCCATAAATCCTTGGTCTATACCTGCTAATAGAACTGGGATACATTTAAATTTCATAGGATTCTGTTAAGAAGTTAGAAGTAGTAATTATCTATAAGTAGTTTTCCCATTTGCTTTGCTTGTGAGCTCTGTTTGGAGCAGTTAATTTAAATAAAATATGAGTATAAGATTTTGAAGATTATGACACACTGACCCAAAATAGGCTAAGAACTGCATTTGCTTTGAGTAAAATACAGGACACTTTATTGCCGGTTGTCAAAGCAGGCATGAAACGTCCCTCTGGTGTGAATGTACACACAGTCATTGCAGCAACAACCCCACAACCAAAAGGTATAAATGTCAAAGGGGTGAAATGATGAAGTGAAATTGGTGTTTAAATTGTTAATGTTAATGCAAATGTTACATATTTTTTGTGTCCCCTGGCAGTCCTTTACTGGTTACTCTGGTCTAATGTGTAACACATTCCATTTTGAAATATTTGCTTGTGCATGTGGAGGTCAATCCAACAAACTGCGACTCACCATGGTCCCTTTGCAAATACCCATAAACCGCTGCAGCAGTAAGCATCTTGAGCAAATGTGTTGGTGGCTTAAAGGTATATAATACAGTGTTTGCATGAACCACTGTGGCATTTACAAGAGTGGAGGTGATATGATACTGTGGAAGTCTCCTTTTGTCTCACTTTGACTAGATATTAGCTGAGGGACTAGTTTGCATGATCAAAGTTAAGGTGCTAAGAGAGTCTTTTGTTGCAGGTAAGCTATTCTGTGCTCATTATGAAACATAGGTTAGTGCGAACAAGGAACGCAAAAGACATATTTTCGTACTACAATAGTCTTAACATGCAGCATCTAATTATCATGATATAATAACATTTTACAAAAAAAAATCCAAAATATAAAAAAATACCAAAGAATGTTTATTTAAAACAAAACTTCAACAGTTATTCCTATAATTACACATTGAATATTAGATATTGTAATAGTGCTTGCTGTATGCACTGACTTTGCAAAAAGCAAAAAAAAAAAAAAAAATTTTTCAATTTAGCAACAGTTTTTAATGAGTTTTGTGCTGTATGTTTTTTTTTTATGCTAGTATATCAATATGATATCAGCTGGTTAATTAGTCAGGCTCTCTGCTCTGGTGGTCAGCTGCCTAAGAGACCTGCAATGCATAGCTTGCCAGCTTTAGTTTTGCTTTAGTTTTTGTGTTGGCTTAATATTTCTGTTTTTAAGCAAGGATGAATATAGTCTCTCTTTGAGCTGGTAGCTCAGCAGTGCACATCAACCGAGGAGTGGAGCAGCGCTTTGTTGCTCTATGCTTCATATAGCAGCAGAAGACTTGGATAACCCCAGGACTTTGTATCATATCTCATTAAAATTAACTTAAACTCCTATGACAAAAATATTTAGTACTTTTGAATTTGTAGTTTTTTTTTTTAAATTGATATATCTATTTTTACAATAGTAACCATCCCATCTTTTCCCATTAATGTCAACAGAACCCAAATTCAAAATATCCGAACTGTCCCTTTAAGAAAAAAATTCTTACACATTTTTATCTGTTTCAAAGTATTCAGTGACTAAAGGGAGAATTATTTTACCTAACTAGAAAAAGCGCCAGACACCAATGACTCAATTATTTATTAGATTTTTATTATTATTATTATTATTATTATTATTATTATTGTTAGCGTTCTTATTGTTTCAGGTCATTGTTTTAGGTTTGCTTACATTATTCCAGCTTGATAGGTCCCCACACAAAGAACAGCAATCCCACATGGGATTTCTGTTGCACAGGGTATGATGATGCCTGAGGAAGGAAAAAGTGGGTCAGCAAACACCTCTCATGGCAACTTCCATCACACCAGTGTGTTAAAAGAAAAAAGAAGTACATTACCACGACTTTTCATACAAGAGGGACAACAAAGCAACTTCTGCCATCGTAGCTGTTAACTACACATGTAGATACTCATGACACACCTCAGGAGCAACAGAATTGGAGGTCTGCTTTTTAAAAATTTTCTCTTATTGATAAGTCAGAATACATAAATCAAGTGTGATGTATTATTCCACAGTGTGAAGCAGAGGGTATAAGTAAAATGAAATGATGAATGGTTGAGGGGGAGTGTGGTTGTGTAGGAGCTAGCCCTTAGCCATTTGACTGCTTCATCTTGTAAGAGTTGCTTTTTTCATTTTTCATATTTGCGACGCTGAACAATTTGATATATTTCAGATTACATTAAATCTGACAGGATGCGTGCAGCTGAATTGTGTACGTTATACGGCTCGTATAAATGTTTGCGCTCGGTGTAGCCAGCGTCCTGTCATAGCAGAGGTCGGGTTTTGTTTTTGCGTAACGTGTGTTTTGTTCAAGACATGAGCAGCTTGACCAAGAAGCCTGATCTCCCAGACTTGTTTATCTGTGAACTAAAACTGATCTCCGGCTTTCTTTTTAATTATCTCTCACTACAAATGAGTCACATTCAGCCTTGAGTCAGATGTCAAGCATGTTTGTTCACAGCAGAGGAAAAGGGCTTTTATCTGAAGCTTCAAAATACACAGATTGGTTTCATGTGTACAAGAGGTGAAAGACAAATTTAGTTTCAATGAGCCATGTTATGGAGCAGATCTGGCTTTTTCGCTTGGATATCTTTAACTCCTCCCAAAAAAAGGAAAGTACCCAATGGAGTGCTTGGCCTGTGGCTCCTGAGCTTGACATTAATCTAACTATGTTCTTTTTCTTGGGAGTGAAGTGGGCAAATCGATAGATGGACCACCTGTTCACTCAAACAGCTCTATGACAAATGAAAGTGTGGAGTTTTTTTTTTTTTTTTCTCCCCTCGGGGTTCCTCAGGGAGATCTTTCCCTATAATGTATTAGGTTGTCGCTGAGGTTAGATTAATTATACATGGATTACAAATCACACTTTGGAAGGGTATACGTTTGCACAACCAGCACTAAGAGCATATGAATAAGTATTACTGTGGGCATACAGTAAGGAAGATAAAAGCTCCACTGAAAGCAAGGAAAAAAGTAGGAAATAGAAGAGTGTTGGATGAGTCAAGACTGACCCAGGCAGAGCCCAGGAGCTAAATGCAGAGCACTATAAGAAACGCATGCAGAAAATGAAAACGGCTGCACGCACCAAATCCTGTGCTTTTTAGAAAGAAAATCAAAATCAATACACCTGTATGTGGAAAAAAAAAATTAGGAAAATTTAGATATAATACACATAATTGATACCTAGCACGTGTTTAGAGAAATTAGGGTTTGATTCCCTGCCCTGCCTCATGTTAGAGTCACATGGAGCCAAGGCTCTGCACCCGACAAACATCCTTCTGATGTTCTCACCAGTAGGCATGGGCCTGTGTGAGATTCTCAGTTTTTGATTAAAACTTGATCCAAACTACCACAGTTTCACAGCATCACAGCACTGCCAAGTAAAAAATGTATAACTCGATCCAATTTTGCTTATTTAAAACAAAAAGAACAAGAAATCCAGTGCCTTTCTTGTACACATGTATACCGGATCTTTATGTAGCTGGATGTATACTTGTGACTGTAAATACTGTATTTCCAGCAACCCAACTTGTCTTTGCTTTGAGTGAGGGAAAAGTGTAAAAGTCTCCTTTCAGCAAGCTGCCCTGTGCTGTCTTTTCCTAATAAGATTGATGGGTTGCAAGCTTCTACAACCAGAAATATTTACAAACCCTTCAGTTTGACCTTTTTTGGAGGCGAGGAAGGGAAAAACTGGAACTTACCCAAGTTGAGCGCCTACTGGTTACAAATACTGTAACCAGCTAGTCTTGGTCATTCTTATGGCGATAACTATTAGCATTAGGAACACAAGCCAATAGTGTTGCATTTTGCTCAAAACAATGACTATAGTCTCAAATAGTTGGTTGTACAGGATGATGTGTGTCACTATGTTATGATTAAGGTCAGTATTGGGGAAAAAACATGCAATAACTTGCAATAGATAAATAAGTAAAAAAGTGTCTTTCTTCTTTGTGTTTCAGGAGAACATTGTTCCTTGATGGTAAAAAAGTATATCCAGCTACTGAAAACATAGAACATTTATATTAAAAGTGCTTCTAAGACTTTATGAAGTATATTAAATGAGTAGAGAACCTGAATGTGTAATACTTAAATGTAAAGCTAGCACTAATTGTGGTCCAGACAGTTCTTCCAAAAATGTCTATTGCTTACAGTGATTTTCCAAAAACAATACGTTTGTGCAGCCTTAATGTTAATATTGGGACCTTTCCAAGTCAAGATTCCAGCATAAGAAGCCATTTAGATTTCCACTTATCTGGACAAATAAAACGCACCGTTTGCTCCATACCTACTGAGAAAACTCTGGCATCCCATTAAAAGGACGTTAAACTGTTCCACAGTGAACAATTTTAATAGTTTTGAAAGCAAAACTTTCAAAAGTTTTGCTTTCAGGCTATTTCTATGTATTAGTGGCAAAAATATCTACAAAAAAAGAACATAATGCGGTAAATTTCAGTTGAAAAAATTGAAGTATATCTCTTGGAAAGACTGATGGGTGGTTTAAAAGCAAATGTCTCTGCTTGTAAAACTGCTCTTCTCAAGCATGAATATTGCTGTTAAACAAACAATGAACATTCATGGTTCATAAAATAATTCTTAGAAATGCATAAAATGAGGTTTTCCTAAAAGGATCCAAGAAAGTCGGTCTGTTTTTATGGTTAAAAAGTTAAATATTTAACACTGAATAGAAAAAAAAAAAAGTTCTTATAGGGCTTACTACAATGTCTTCAAGTTATTTCTGTTCAGTAAACTCTTCGTATTTTTTCCTCCAACAAACTTGTTACACATACCTATGAAGTTTAGTCTGTAATCTATTCTCAGAATTCATGTTTTATATGTTTCTTCAGTCATACTAAAGTGACTTTTAACTTCACCTCTTCGATACTCTGAGGAGCTTGGAAAAACAACGGAGACAGATAATTGTGTGTGATAGAGAAGTGTGAACGTATATCTGGTAACAATGAAATTCTTTGGCGACACAGTGATGAAGGAGAAATACATTTGCCTTTCCCCGATATAACATCTCAGTGTGCTGAAACTTATATTTTAGTAGTTTTTTTTCCAGTTCTTTGCTCTACATTTTGCTGTCTTGGGAAATCATGCCAAACCTGACTTTGTTTTTCACCTTTGCCGTTTAAATGGGACATGGAAATGCAGAGTGGCTTTAAGTTTTTTTTTTTTTTTTTTTTGTTTTGTTTTTGCGCTCACTTTGTGCTGGAAATGAAGAGCGAGGGAAAAAAAAACTGGATGGTATAAACCGACGTGAGATTAAAGAGCGATTCTGGAGATGTGAACAGTACGTTCCTGTGCTTTTCAGGGAGCTCAAAGATTTGTCAGGCCACCTGTCTGTTCTTATTTAAATCAACATTTTTATCTCCGGCTCCAGCGTGGAGAGTTTGTCAGCTCTCTCCAAACATACATTAAGAAAATGAGTAATCAAGAGATACAGAATTCCTTTATTGACTCCTATGGACGTGTATAATTGAAATGCAGGTTTTATAAAGTGTGTTGTTAACAAGAACGGGTCACATGAGCCATTCTCAGTGAGTAAATGAAGCCTAAGGGGGGGGCAGCCCTAATGGGGTAATGTAGTTAATAACATCTGAAGGGTGATGAATGGCCAGTCCTCTTTCTTGCTGAGTTCTCAGACAACAAATTAGTTCCATTAAAGGCCGCAGTTAAAGGAACTCTGAAGCAAGCTGATTAACTGAAATTATTTGGATTGAGTCATTTTGAACCTGGTCCGGGCCCGAAGAGTTTGTGTAAATGGGACTTATCCTTGATTATATGCTTATTTACGTATTTATTTTAAATTTGTTGTCGGCACAGTCAGTTGTGGCTGGCGGTGCCCCGTGATTTTCCTTTGACAAGGGAAAGAAAGGGACACCCCAGCCTTTAATTAAATCAACATCTAGGTCCTTTTTTTTTCTTTTTTCTTATTGCCAATTAACTTGGTTCAGTGACATGAAAGGCTTTTTTTTTCAATTTACAGAGGCCTGACAGTGAGATGATTGACAGCTCCAATTGCTACTTTTAGAATCATTTGCTGATTTTGATCAGTGCCACCATAACATGACTGCCTTGAAATGAAAGAAGTGGGATTTTTTATTTTTTATTCCTTTTTTTTTGCTGGGAATAAAGCTAGTACCATGACAGGTATGTGATATATTCTGTGTATGATGTGTTTTAAATTATACTCAAGCTTTGTTGTGAAATCTGAAGCAATGTTGTGGGTGATTTAAGGTAATTGGGAGTCATGATTAGAGGCGTATCATTCTGTTAGATCTTTGCACAAGAAGGGGTGGGGGGGGCATCCCCCCCACCACCACCACCACCACTTTCTCCTCTCGCCTCGTTACTGTGCCTGTGAGGACGGTCGCCCTAAGAAATGGGATGCTGTATTTCTTTGGCAGCCTCCCGGAGTGGCAGCGCGCACACAAAAAAAGACTGACACAGATTATGAGAGATTTATAAGAGTGATAAATACTCCCTCTTTTCTGCCCCTCAAAACAGCTTTTCATCAGCTTCTCAGCAGTGCGTCCAAGGTGATTGATGAGAGGACTCCTCCTTCTCCTTGTCCACTCCTAAAGCTGTCTATGCTCTGTTTCCCCCATCCCAGATGCAGATCTACCTTTACAATTCAGACGACTTCGACAGCCTCAGCGCGGCCATGAAGGAAAGACGCATCATCGCCGCCATGGCTGTCTTCTTTGAGGTAAAGTATCTCAGCGAAAGATCTATAGTTTGCTTACAAACTCTGAGGATGTAGAGAGGCATTTGTCTGTTGGTATAAGCTGCATCATCACATTGCTCTGCAGAGGAATTTGACTTTTCGTCATGTTTTATTGTAATTTTATGTGATCAACACAAAGTAGTTTGTTGTTGTGCAGTGAAAGGACAGTTATACAGAATGGACTTGATGTTACCAGCATCTTGTCTTATTGTTGGGAATATTGTATTCAGTGCTATGTTTCTATCACACATTTAAACGTTTTTAAATGTTGGCCAGAGTTCAATGTTGGTCTTTTTCTCTGTATTTTTGCTATGCATCCCAAAGAGGGTTAAGTTGTGATTTTTATTACTGTATAGCTTTGACCTTGATAGTTTCTTTAAAATCCAGATTTTTTTGAGTTCACTATTAATGGCCGTGTTGTTGAAAGATTATTCTGGCGGAGTTGTGGATCTCTGCAGCTCCTTCAGAGGTACCTCGAGTCTCTCAGCTTGTCTCTGTGATTATTGCTCTCCTTAGGATGTTCTTTTACAACCTAACCCTGATTTAAACATCACCACAGCTTTATTTCTGACCTCCCTGCTTTGTTCCTTGTTCTGCACGACGCTATATGTTCACATATAATCTCTAACAAACTTCAGAGGCCTTGAAAGGAGCAGCTGTATTTATTTTTACTGAGATCAAACTACACACAGGTGGGCTCTATTTCCTAACTAAGTGACTCCTGCAGGCAGTTTGTTGTGCTGTATGTTATTTACTGGTTTCAGAGTAAAGAGACTCAGTGCAAATACACAGAAAACTATTTAGATTTCCTAGATTTGTTTAAAAAAAAAAGAAAGGAAAAAACTGTTGTTTTTCCTTTCATATCTAAACCATACAGTAATTGTGTTGGTCCATCACATGTAATGTCAACAAATTATATTAATGTTTGGAGTTGTAATATGTCAACATGTAAAAAGGTTAGAGGGGTACAGATACTTTTCCCAGTAGAAAATTCCAAAACAAGTTCCACAATTTCCTTTCTTGGGTCAAATTTCGTTTCTCCTTCGGGGTAAATTGCTAACATTTCGGTTAATTGTGCTTCACACTAATTAGCAAATTTCAGCATGCAGGCAAGCTGAGTGTAGTCACATCTGGGACATATATATACATCTTCAAGAACTCACCAAATATTGCACTCAGACATTAGCATTCAGCTAGTGCAAGTGTGGTCTACGCAGCGGCACCGTGCAATATGTTAAAACATCCTCATGCATAAAGGGTTCATTTTCCTACCCACAGTTCAGTTTTCTCAGTGGAATTGCTCCACTCTTGAGGATAACTTCTTTGTAACAGCTCTGCCTCTAGTTGCTTGGAGCACTTATGGAAAATGTCCTTATCCAGAAGCTTATAAAACACCTGTATCTGCATAATGGGAGTTTAGAATTTGAAACTTAAGAATAAAATCTGATGTACAGAGTTAAGGGAGTGAAATCAATAACAGTTAAATGAATATTTAATTTTAAAAAACTTAGCTGCGGTTCTTTTAAAAGGTTCTGCACAGTTATTTTTCCTGAAAGAGGTCCAGACCAGAGCAGACTGCTGTCATCATAAATCAACTTTCGTGCCTTTAAACCTTCAGTGGGATCGCATTAGTTGGTTGTTTTAAACAAAAAACCAGATGCATTTGTTTTTTGGGTTTTTTTTGTTGTTGTTTTTTTTTTCCAAGCAAAGTTGCAAACCTTTTGTCTCAAGTCAAGTCTTAAGTTTCTAATTGATATTAACATTTGTACATCAGCTCTGTGCCATCTAATCTGCCTGTGCTATTGGATTTCTGTAGGTTACACATTAAAATTATTTCCCTGTCAAAAAATTATATTTGTTGACAGGGAAACCATTTCATAAATCTTTTTTTCAGAAAACAAAAGCTAACTTTGTAATCTTACTAGCTTAAAAGAGAGAAAATATATATTTTTTAACAACCCAACATCATTTAATGCAGAGTTTAGTTTGAGAAACATCACTGTGCTCATTATTGTTACTTATAGCTAGTTATAAACCATTAAATCCATTTTACTTGAGTCTGAGTCGTGGGCTGAAATCCCCATCCTTGAAAGAAGCCAATTAATATTTTCACCGGAAATAAATGTAGGATATTAATGATCTTCCGGTGTAGAACACATTTTCAACTTACAACAATTTAAAGCTTCTTAAATAAAATATTTCCCTTCAACCACTTCTTGAGATTAGAATTGTTTTAAGACTGTACAAGTCTGCTTTGCTATTGACTTCTACCGGACTAGGGTTTAGTCTCTGCTTCTGGCTCCCACTAATCTGGATTTATGCTAATCAAAGACCAGAAATTCATCTTTATACAGCTTTTTAACAAAACTTTACTGATATAATCTCTAGCTCCCACTTTAACATTTAAATGTGAAGCTATATTCATGTTATTTCAATAACGGGAAAATAAACAACATCTTTGAGATCATTATAGATTTGTGATCTAAATTATCTTTCACTTCCTACTTGTAGAAATCTATTCCACCCTCGGTTCATACTCGGGATTTGAAAAATAGCTTAGTAGATGGCACAAATTGTCCCCTGGCACTCTGGACACATTCAGTCTTGATTAGTAAGATTGGTCCACATTATTGGTTAGTGTAAAAGCACCGCTGGGATTGTTTGAACTCTTAGAAGCTGTACTCACAACTTGTGAGCCTTCGTCTGTGTTACGCTAATTTCTATTAGGATTTCCTTTACAAGTATTGGCAGGTGATCAATGCATCCCACCATTCGGCCTAACAGTATACCGGTTAGGGTCGGAAATCTGCTGGATGGAGGCTGGAATGGGGACACAGGTGTTTCGTAATGTAGGTCTGTTCTCAGACAGTGATGAACCGCGTGTGTGCGAGGACCTAAATGCCTCCGCTGGGTCCTGACAGCCCTATTGCTTACTGCAATTAGCACCACCATACACAATCCGCTGAATAGCAGTTTACAGTGCGAGGGTTTTTTTTTTTTTTTGTTTAAGCGGGCACACACACATTGGCTCAGATTTACAATTTCTAATCAATGACGAGAGTTCTTTCTGTGCTCCCAAAAGGCCTATTAAAGGCCTCTAAGGTGTGCAATATTATCCACATTCAGCCTTCAGTCCCACACAATTATTCTCCTCAAACTGACCTGAATTAATGTTGCGTAACGGTGGGGGAAATGGTCCCCACGTCCCAACACTGTTTTGTCCAGTCTTGTCTCTTAAGTAGGACATTGGAGATACTTATTGGGTAAAAAAAAATAACCTTGTCACTCCCAGCAATTAAGGATACGTTGAACAGATTACAAAGGAATCTTCCTGAGGGATTGCATGATCATTAGAGACCTGAACACGCTGTGAGATTAAAAGTTTTTACTTCATAAAATTTAAAGAGATTCTTGGAAATCTTTCGGAAGAATCATGAATCTTTAATCGGTACATCAGTTTGTGAAATCTAAGCTTGTTCACACATTGGTGTCTTTGCTGTTAATGTTCCTGACACAATTCTTGCTGAAGGTAAAAAAGCCATCCATCTGGTAAAGGTATATTTATCCCAGAATATGTACCATGTTGAGAAAAACCTTTACATCATTATTCACTATTACTACACAATGCAGAATTACAAGAACATTGTGAGTTGTTGTTTTTTTTTTTTTTTTAATGCATCCTGTTGTGGATTAAAAGCTAAAAAATATATTTTCTCCACATTTTGGCTGCTGCTAATTATCCTTGGTTATCCAATAGGAGAGGACAGTTTGGATAGCAACGCTATTTCATTATTTAATAACTCATCTGTCGGATTCTTCGCAACTGCCGATCAGAAATCAGATCAAACAGCCGCTGCTCTGCGTGCAAGTCTGTTAGTGTCGGGGCTGCAGCTCAGACTCCTGTTATGTTGAAAGCGATAAGTGTTACTAGCTCCGAACTAGTCACATTTTTCTACCACACAATTTCACAAAATGTTCAGAAGAAGTGTGGGAATTCATGCGTGACGCTGACACGTTCAGTTGCTGTTACATTAAGGGATGTGTGGTGCATGTGTGAGAGCAGTTATATACAGCGAGCCACAGCACTGAGAGAAGACTGAGATAGAAGTTAATGTGGTTCGATGAGTATTGCAGAAGTATTTATAACTCTTGTGATACATTTTGTCCTGTTGCGACCACCAGCCTCAGTGTTTGTGTGGGGCTTCGTGTGATTGAGCAGCACAAACTAGAGCATCTCAAGTGGATAAAAAAATTCCTTTTTTTTTTTTTTTTGTAAATAGAAACCTCGTATTCACCGCACAGAGACTACATTTTGCTAGCTTAGCCAATGCATTCCAACAATATTTCGCTCCATTCTCATCTCTCTTCGGTGCTTCATCTGTGTTTTTTTTTTCCCATTGAGTTCAATTTCTCAGGTTGAATTTCATCAGGTCAATAAGTCTACACCTCCTGTCAGCAATCGTTCTCAATAGATAAGGGTCCAGACCCTCTGTATGAAGCGCAGAACAAGGAGCTAGTTTTTACCAGACTAACATTTTGCAGAACCACTTTTTGTTACAGCTACAGCTGTAAACTTTTTAGTGTGTAGCTTTGCATATCAAAACACTGGCATTTTTGTCAATTCCTGATGTAAAGTATCTCTGACAGTCTCTTACAGGTTTCTTACAGGATTACCTTGTATTTAGTTCTGTTTGTCTAGCTATCTTTTCCTCCTGAATAAAAGCATCTGTATAACATAATGATGCCACCATGTAAGTGTGTCTCAGTGGGGAGTTTTCCAGGTGATGTGTTGTGTTAGTTTTATAAAACGGTGTTTTACACAAGGCTCCAAAACTTGAACTTTGACCATATGACATTCTTTGGTGATTTTGGTGTCCCTCTATGGCTTGTGGCAAACATACACTGGATTTTTTTTATGACTTTCTTTCATCATGGGCCTTCCTCAGGCTATTTTTCGATGAAGGTCATATTTGTGGAGTATACAACTCATGATCATCCTGTCAAAAGATTTAGCTGTGAATCTCTGGAGCTCCTCCAGAGTTACGATGGGCCTCTTGCTGACTTTTTCTTGCTCTTCTTCACTGATTGGTCATTTTGAATGACGGACTGGATTTCGTCTCAGAGTATTTCATATACACTATTTTGTCTTGGTTTGTCATACCGAATCCTAATAAAATACATAAAAGTTTATAACTGCACTAACAAGGGAATCTGGATATTTGTCATATTTTCCCTGCTGCAAAGTTGCACTATTGTGTAAATTTTTTGTAGTTCTGCACAGTCGTAGTCCAAAAGCACAAGAAGTATTTATCGATTTGAAACAACCAGAAAATATATATATTTTTTTATCACTTAGGCTCTACTGTTTCAACATAAAACAAAAGACTTTTTATAGTGTTATATCTGGAACAACTTGTACCCCAGCAAACGTATATTGTGCTGCTTTTTTCATTATTTCTTCATTTTGTGTTTTGTTACATCATGAAATCTTCTGTAGCTCTATTGCCGTCTCACACCTGTGCAAGCACGTTTTCCACTTGCTTAACCTGTAAATTTTACATCACTGCAATGGTTCCTCACAAAATACCACCCCAATAAATCACGCTGACAGAGACCATCTGAGAATGTGGAGTGCTTTCACTGGAAAAAAAAAAAAAGTGAAACTTGGAGAAACTGAATGTTCTCACTTTAAATATTACATTAATATAAATTATTACACTTGCATTTTAAGCAGTGTGCTAAGAGCTAGGTCTTTCACAAAGTTCTTTTGATGCATCAGTAAAACTAATCCAAGACTTTGCGCGATAATTTCTTATCCAATATGTACTTTGGGCTGAATCTTCTGAAGCGTATCATCCGAAGTACAAAAAGTGTGTAACTATCCAAACACTTATGGTCTGGACAGACTGCCTGCCTGCACGGCTGCTGCTGTTTGCAAAACTTACACTTCTCACTGCGAGGAGACCCACTACAGTCTGTTGCCATTGCAAACTCCAGTTTTAGATGCTGTTGCCAGAAACCACACACTAACAGCAGATGACACACAGCACAGATTCTCAGTAATGTTAAAGAAACAAGACATGAATGCATAATTTGTAGCTAAGTTTTGTGGTAGTCAAAATGATTATCTCTCCAGCAAAAGCAAGTGACTAATGATCAGTTGGATAGATCATATTGTGAACTCAGCTGGCACAAATCAGGCATAACAGCAACCTTATTGCTTATCCCATTATCATTGAACATCTTAATGTTTATACATTAAGTAGCAAGCGAATGTTTGCTACTTAGTGCAAGAAAAAATCGGGAAAGTTAAAAGTTTGAGCAAGTTTAACGAGGGTTAAATTGGGATGGCTAGACAACGGGGTCAGAGGGGTTCTGAGGTGTTCCCAGTCTGCAGTGGTAGGCGTCCATCGAAAATGGACACATGGACTTCTGATCTGGACCACAGTGGAATGGAAGAAGGTGGGCTGGTCTGGTTCATGGATGTGCATCGCTGGGTAAC
Source organism: Poecilia latipinna (assembly GCF_001443285.1). NCBI lineage: Eukaryota > Metazoa > Chordata > Actinopteri > Cyprinodontiformes > Poeciliidae > Poecilia > Poecilia latipinna. The sequence goes on from NW_015113208.1 coordinate 204,222, forward strand.
ACATGACGCCAGCCATCTACCCAAGTATTGTTGCAGATCTTGTACAACTTTTTAATGGACGCAGTATTCCCTGATGGTTGTGGCCTTTTCGTATGCCCTGCTGCAAAGCAAAAAAAAAAAAAAAAAAAAACTCAGGAACAGTCTAAGGAACACATTTACTCCAGGAAGAGTAAATGCGTGATATAAATGTAAAAAGTGAAGACAGGAATAGGTAACGACACCTGCTGAACATCTGTTAAATGTGCTCAACATAGTGGTATGTCGCACAGAGTCTTTACTTCACAACTTGCAGGACTTAAAGCTGCTAACATCCTGCCTACAGATCCTAGTGGAGTCGTATGGAGTCCAGAGCCACTTTGACAGAAAATAAAGCAACACATTATACGGCAGGTGGTCATAATGTTATGCTTGTTTATCATAGTTTATTATAGAAAAATAATGAGGAGCAACCTTTTTTGCGTTGTATTCAATTCATGACAATCTACTTAATCAAAATCTGTCTCACCTTATCTTTCTATAATCTGATAAATGTCTATAATCTATGGATTTTGGCCTTAAAATCACAAATAATCATCTGTTGGAGTGCTGGTCAAAACATAGCTGTTGGCTAAAAATGTTGTTTTTTGCTGTTGCTTTTAAACTGTACAGGGATGCTCATAAGAGTTCACAAGCAGTCTTGAAGTGAGACTCCAGGCACTGCCTCCAAGCTGTAGCGTTTCGTAAGATGACGGGTTTGGTGGTTGCATTACGTCGTCTTGCACACAGAAGCTGGTTGCACCTCAGTTTAGGACCTGCATCTTTATACGTACAAGTAAAAAGACACTCTTATATTCAGTACAGTCAAGGCCATGATTAATCAAATAATACGTTAAGACAGTTTTTATTTTGCAGCGGCAGCTCTCCATTAAACCAATTCTAACAGAAAATGTATTACAGGAACAATATTCGCACGATAATGTCACTAGATGGTATTAGGAGCAGCTTGGTTACAATACGTTTTATATGTTGCTCTTATGGCTTCTCCCTGTGTTTTGTTCATGTTGATTGTCATTTTAATTCTTTGTTTAAATTGCTGTACAATTCTCCTAATCCTTTCCCATAATCCCCTTTTGTCTTTGGACATTTGCTGCAGCTTGGGCAAAAAGACAACCCAGCTGTGGACCCAATCATCCAGGGATTGAAAGGGGTGGTGCACCATGGTAAGTAATGAAAAAGTACCCTCATGCAAAGTTTGCTTCATGTAAAAACACCAGTATATCCGTGAAGGTAGATTAATATTTGGAGAAAGGATTGTTCTTTGCTTCTCTGAAGTATTTGTACTCATTTATTTATTTTATATGTTGTCATGCCTCATACCCAAATCTCCTTATCACAAAGCATTACAGTAGGAATTAAATTTGTGTGGGATTTTCAAAAAGCAATTGACCCTTACAAAATCCCTTTGACATTGCTTCGTACTTGACAGTGGAGGATCCAAGAGGTACATTTCTCTGGCAGTACGGACTCCGACATGCTCCCAGCAAACAAATATTGATGTTCTCAGATTTTTGCGCATATATATATATATATATATATATATATATATATATATATATATATATATATATATATATATATATATATATATATTAGAGAATATATATTTTCTAAATTAGTCTTACCACCAAAAAAAAAAAAAAGATCGTAACTTCAAAAGCAGAATAAATTTGCAAGATGCTGCTTATCCCTTGGTAGAAAAACTCTGCAGGAGGAGACCTCCACAGTGTTTCACTCATAAACACAGAACTATTAATTACATCTGAACCTCATTTAAACCGCCCCACCTCCAGTTTCTGTCTTTTATGTCCTCTCATGGACTGTGGCAGTTGCAAAGCCTCATACTCGCTTTTTAACTATTAATGTTCTTTGTTATGTGCTGTGGCACGAGTCTTAATGAGATTGCTCGTTCCATAAAGTCACTGCTGCTGGGCTGAAATCACTGTATGCATATTTACTGCAGATTGAGGCTCGATGTTTGGCTCCTTTAAGACCTGATGGTGGCAGTGATTTTGCAAGCATTACTGTACACTCACACAAGATGATGTTTGGAAGTGTATTGCATTTTTTTTTTCTTTTTTTTTTTTTTTACTCTCATAGCGGCTTCACGCAGCTGATTCTGATTAAAATTTGAAAGGAGATGGACATTTGGTGTTGGACTTGCAGGAACATGTGTGCTACTTGATATAGAAAAAAAATATTCTTGTTTAAATGCCTCTCATCTCTAGAGACTATCACCACATGTTTTTTTTAGCCCCAGGAAAGTAAAATAGGATAAAATAGGTCACTTCAAATTGAAGTAAACGCAATAAAGAAAACTGAAGGCCCTCTTTTGTATTGTAATAAGAATGGGGTGGAACATGACTGCGGTAACTATAAGTGAAAATACAATTAACACAAAAATCTGTAACACTATCGAACTGCTTGTATTTTACCAAAAAAGGCAATTATTCCTACAGCTGCTGAAATTATACAAACATATAAATACTGACAGTTTTTAAGGGCTTATTGCCTGCAAATGACACCTTTTTAATTCTGCTTTGTGTAAAATAACACAAGGAAAGCACAGTGATATTAGTTGGTACAGTAGACGAACTACCTGCTTGGGGAGGACAACTCCTTGACAGATATGTCTCTCTCAGGCAGCTTACCAGCTGCAGTTGCCTTACTAAGAGAGATGTTGCTCCCACATTTACTTTTCTTGAGCAACACATTCAATGTGGAGCAGTGGATTATGAGCTACATATCTAAATTATGGATTAGATATGAGCGAAAGTATCACTGTATTTACAGAAATATCTAAAATATTAATGTAAAGTATGGCTGATTTGTTGGCTTTCTCTTCATAGGAAGATACAACTAAATAAGCCGATATGGATAATTACCAGGACCATCCGCTGTACAGCTGCAGGGCCGATTCAATGTTGCACCATGTTTGGACAAAAAGTCACTGCCACATGTTCCTTAAGGGGAAAAACATTTTGTGTCTAAATATTGTTTGCAAACAACAGAAAAACTAAAATCTGTGCCTCATAATTTATATTCCTCATATATGGATGCACTACTTTTGTATACATCGTCAAAAATCCCTCTTTTCATGGATTGCTAATCCTCAATGTTTGCCTCTTTGTGACTGTTAACTATGGTAACTGTTAAAATTCAGCTTGTGTAACATTTACAGGTATTTATACCTAAACACCAACTACCGGCCCATGCTTGTTCTGTGGTTTAAGAAAAAGAAGATACTATATACATCAGTTACTTTTTAAATACATAACAAGCCTGCTTTTTAAACATAACCCCTACTTTTATTACATTTTCATTTATCCATTTACAGATATATAATAACTGTAAAGGGCTTGTGCTTTTAGGAGCGTCTTTGGGTTCATTTTCTTGCTCATGGACATAATGCTATTTGGAAGGGTCAAAGACTGAGCAGTGAGCCCTGAATATTGGTGGACAACCTGCTCTACCTCCCAAGCCAAAGCCTGCCTGGCATGAATCTGTGCTGTGCACATACACAGATGTTTGTTCTAGCACCACAGAATCCCATTTCCCCAGCTGACAAAGAGCTTGGCATGGATGTTGCAGCTTTTTGGACTCCCTTCCTGCTAGCTGCTAAATGCTCTTCGCCTTCTCCCCTGTTAGGATGGTTGCTTTTCCACTAGCTCGTTATCCCACAGTCATCCATCCATCAGCATCTCGGCGGCCCAGGAGCGATAGGGCACGTACACCGTCTGAAGACAGGGAGAAGAAAGGCCGTGCATACTGAGTTTGACTCAGAGTACAGATGAAGCAAAGGGGCGAAGCTGCCCGTGCGTCTGTTGTTTGAATGCAAACCACACCCCGAACCTCTGTTTCTTTAAAGATAAGGCCATAGGCAGTGAGAGATTGGATTTGATGTAAATTCAGCTTTGTTTAGGATCCTGTCTTCATAATTCTAGGATAAAACAAACCAACTTCCATAACCCACACAGCATATTTACAGGAGATAAAGACATCTTCCTCTATATGTTTTTTTTTTTTTTTTTTCATTTGTTTGTATTTTTTCTGCTCAGCTTTGCCAGGTTTTAATCACACAACACAACAAATCTGCTAATCATAATGATCTTTCTTAATCCCCGTGGCCCAGCCACAGTTGTTACATGGAGCAGCGCACACTGCCACCCAGCCACAGATCAGCTGTCAGGGTTGGCCATCTTATCAGACTTCCCTGCTTTTGCGCCTCTCTCAGCCCATCTCACTACAAAGATCTGGCCTGGGTGATAACAAGTACTGAGGCTTTTAACTACTGCCCTTCCATGAGAGGAGGTTTCAGGAAAGCTGTAAAAACGCCACAAGGAGGGTGAAATGGGGCCACGTGCAGAACACCAAGCTTTAAAGATCTGTGTACTAACAAATTTTAATCCCATGCCTCACCCAGAAAAGGAGACCAACCTCAGGTCATTCATCTTGAGGGATCTGCTGCCTTCGTCGGTGGACAGTTATTACCGATACACCGGCTCTTTGACCACTCCGCCCTGCAGCAAAGTAGTGGAGTGGATCATCTTCTCCAGGCCCGTGTATCTGTCCCACTCACAGGTGCGTTAAGTCCACTCACACACTCACACACGCACACATGCACACACACCAACACACCTCGACTGCTGTATTCGCCTCACACACTAAGATCCCATTTGTGGATCAGTTGCAGTCCACCTCTGTGAACGCACAAGCAATTTTCCCTCATGTGCCTCACCTCCTTAGTCCCTTTTGCACATTTCTCTCCAGCTCCTTTGCATATAAAACCATGACTGCCTATGCAGCGCATGATTAAACAGGACGGTTCAGCCAATTACTGGCATTTGACAGCACCTACTCTTATATAGCAGGGAAAATAAGTGTTGAGCACACAGTACTGGTTTTTCACTGTTAATGTATCTACTGGCCTATGGACATGAAATTTAAACCAGATTTTGGTAACAACTGATGTAATCCACACAATGCAAAAAAACTTAAACAAATAGTTTATAAAGTTATTAAAAATATAAATATTCAAATGCTTGCTGCAATTTATTTAGTACCCAACAGGAAATCCTCATTTGGAAATGCCAGGTTTAGATTATCTCTTGTACGGAGAAGGTTGTTGCATGTTTTACTCAGGTATGACATTTGACCCATTCTTTTTCACAAATATTAAATGTTTTATGGGGGACTTTTTATACGATCTCCAGTTCTTTTAATTTGGATTCAAGTCGAGTGCTTAACTGGCCCATTCCTGTAGCTTCATTTTCATTTTTTCTGAAATCAATTGAGAGTTCCCAAGGCTATATTTTTTTGGATCATTGTCTCCCTTCAGATATGTGGAGAAGCCAGTCATAAGACCGCATTCTCTTCTCGAAGTTTTAGATGTGCGTCACCAAAGGACCTTCACTTTTTTTGCTGCAATTTAGTCTGAATAGTCTGAAAGTCCTGTCTGCATTCAAATGCATCTGACAGAGTTTTGTTCATTGAAACTTCCAACACTGGCCTCAGTGCCCCTTACATGCTTACATGCAAATTTGGGTCCACCTAAAATGCACCGGACTAAAAAATAAGGCGCACGAGTGACACCAGTTAGCAAGCAAACGTTTGCTAACAGTAGATACTTAAAATGGGCTTGAAATTGGGTTTGCCTCCTTTCCCTTAAAATCTTGGTCTTAGTATGATTTTAAAAATTGTCTTGGGTAAGGTATCCCTGACTGTGACACTCCTCCAACCGTAGAGTGTGCATTTATATTGAGAGAGTTACATTTTACTCTTTCTCTGATCTGTCCAAGTGTTCTGCAGCAAATTTTAACAATGCTCTTTAAGTATTTTTAAGCTATCGGTGAGTTGTGTTTGGCTCTGGGACGATTCTTCAGATTTTTTTCTACTTCTCAACCAAAAATCCACTGAGGAGCACCTGGTTGTGGCCAGGTTATGGGGGAAATTGTTTTCTCTCTGCTTGTGGATTTCGCTAACTGGAATATTTATAAGTTTAGAAATATGCCTGTACCCGAGGTCTTGAGAGAGCTTTTTGCTTTTATCCATCACAAGAGGCTTCTTGTATCTCTGTAATGAGAAATCTCTTTATATGTCATTAATTAGAACTAAAGCAGATAAAATTATTTATATATATATATATATATATATATATATATATATATATATATACATATATATATATCAGGGTTGCTTTCTAAATGCTGACAGATTTCAGACATTTTCTTGACTCAGTATGCCTTTTTTGTGTTTTCTTCACTCAGTGTTCATTGCTTATTCCTGTGTCAATAATCTTTGTTACAGTTCACTCAATTTACAGACTGTTTTGTTTATTTCTTTGTACATGAAGATTACTGCGTTTGTTACCAAAATCTGGTGTGAATTTTATTTCCATAGCCCCAACAACAACATATTTACTGAGATAATGTATTAAATACCTGTCTTACTGAAATTGTCTGTTATATATAATAATGTGTCACACTGAAGCAAGTCATCATGCAATCTTGGTTGTTTTAGTTAATCAATTTACATAATTTGTGTTCCTACAGTATCCACCCAGTGTGTGATCATGAAAAATGTTGCATTTTGCAGCAGTTGCCTGTGTGCTTTAAAACGTTTTACCTCCAGCTGTTATTGCTGTTTGTGATTTTGAGAGATAATATATGCCAAATCACGCCCTGTGCTTCCTTCTTTTTTTTTATTTTCTGCTGATCCCCTCCCTTCTACAGTGCTTTGCAGCATCTTTTATACATACAATTCCTGGGTTACCCAGCTGCATATTCTCTAGTGCATTCTGTTCCACAGAAATTTGCAGGGCTCAGTGGAATTTCTATGAACTTGCATGAGGACAAATCTTTTGTTCAAAAATGACTTCTGCTGCAAGATTATTGACCACCTCTACAATGTTTGTGACGCTCACAGATAGTCCTTTATGAACCTGTAATTCATTTCTCCAAGCACCCATAGGACACATTGATTCCACAGTATCTGTAATGTGTAGTCATTACAGCACACGGCAGGAGATCATTCTTGGCAATCAATGGCCACAAATTTGCCCCATTGAGAAGTTACAGCCCAGCAGGTAGCCAGGGTGATGATTGAAGTCTGTGCCTGCTGCTGCCTGTGGTGTAAATGTTTCTTGCAAATACTACTCTCCGCTTGTGAACATTCAGCTACTGGCAAGTGACTACAAATGCAGTGCTGCATGATATATTATATTTAACACATTCAGGTGAACATTGACTCACTCACACACAGCAAATGCACGCACGCACACACACACACACACACACGCGTGCACGCACACACACACACACAGGAACAGTGGCTCTTAAATTTTCCTTGATAGCTATTCTACATTTCTCTCCATTCAGCTGGATGCTTTTTGCTCCATCTTCACTACGGAACAACAGGACCACGTCAAGTCTGTCGAGTACCTGACAAACAACTTCAGGCCGCTGCAGGACCTGAATAATAGGAAGATTTTTAAGTCGGCTGTGAAAGACGCATGGCAGAAAGATTTGACTGAGATATTAGGAAGCCCACACAGCACAGAGGCTTCTAGAGGTAAGATTTGTTTTATGTCTCAAAAGCGTTTATTTATTTATTTCATATATTATCATTTTTTAGAACACTGCAAATTGTCTGTTGCATGTTTCACACTGATTTGCCTTTGCCATTATCTGCAGATGCCAGTAAAGAAATTGGCAATGTTTCCTTTGTAACAAGGAAACATACTTATCTAGTAAACTTTGTTTTTTGTGTCCTCCTTAATTTGTTGTTTCAGCAGCAGTTTAAAAGTTCCAATTAAATTTCATTAAAAATTAATGCAAATTTATGAGAGCTCATGGTAACATTAATAATGGGTCCCTCTGTTTTGTTTAATGAGCACTTTGATGCATTGCTCTAGAAAAGATTGGAAAAGGGAAACAGAAGGAAAAGGGCAGAAGTTTTTTTTTAACACTCAAAGAAAAAGTTCTTCCATATAAACAAGTTAAATTTCATTTTTCCAAGTAAGTTAAGAAGCACACGTAAGTCAACTGCTCACAGTTTTGGTCATTTCAGTTTTTTTGGTTCTGTATTTAATCAGAAACAGCTAGCAAGCTGTTTCTGATTAAATAAGATTCATTTGGGATAAGTATTCCACAAAATGATTAGGCAAATCTTCTACTACGTGTTTTTACGGTAAATCCTGGACTGGCCCCCAAACATCGTCTAGCTAATAATAGCACAAACACCACAGCTAGTTTATTTTAAAGTATTTCACACAAAAATGAAAACCAAATGGAAAGGAGCTCAAATTCAGTATCAGAGGTAGTTTACAGTTTTTTTATTTTATTTTTTTTATTCAAAGCATTTGATTTACAACATGCCTAAGCTAAACGTAAAAGTTTCCTTCAGGTGGTGTTTTTGCTGTTAAATGGAAAAATGTAATGGAAAGCACAAAAAAAATCTCCTTTGTCATTTTAAGAACATTGTGTAGCTTCTCGAAATCAGATACTGAATGAAAGTAGTACATTTTTGCTAGTGCTTTTTAGCTTATAATGCCAACATTAGCATCTTAAAATTTTTGTGAATGAATTTTGTTTCACTCATATACTGTAGAAGTTGCTGGTTGAACACATTTCATCATGACTAGAAGTTGCTTTTTGGGGTACACCTGACATATAACGCATAAAAGACCATACAAAGAACCGACCACATCCGAGGCCTGATCAGAGTATTTTTGTTTGTCTTTTGTTCTTTTATGTGATCGTCTTGCTGCGCTTACTTTAGCAGAGAGTGCAGGAACTGAAGAGACTAATGAGAAAGGCTGCTGCTCCCTAAATTGGTGTTGTTGGTGTCTGGTGGGGAGAATTGATTGGGAATGCTTGTGATGAAGTTGGAGCACTCTGAAAGGGCCGATCAGCAATCATCATTAATATGTGGCATTGCTAAAATAGACCCATACAAATTAAGTTGTGAAATTGCTTTTGTGGTGTTATGTCACTGGGCAGGATGAATGTGGGCCAGCATATCTCGCATTTTCTCTTCTTCTCTTTTCTTTTTAGTTATTTTCTGCTTTGTCCGCCGAGCAGTCGTGTTTCTCTGGTCTCAGATGTAAAACTCTATTGGCATTCTGAGGAGTAAAAGAGTCTTTTCTTTCTTGTGATGAGTGGAATATTTTATGTTGTTTATATAGTAAATAGTGGCTTGTAGTTTTAAACGGTATGAGGATCATGGCCACTTTCTGAATGGATATTGAATCAAATTAACATTATGCCGTCATTGGAGGCAGCCATTCCATTCAAACATGCAGTTATTTATTTTTTTTTTTTACATTCATGTTAAAGATTTTTGTCCTATTCTTTGCAGATTTTTTATTTTATTTTTTATTTTACTCACATTATAGGGGATGGTCTTTTTAATGTCATACCACTGCATCTCAGTTTTGGTATGGACTTGGATTAGGCCACTCCTAAGCCTTCATTTTGCAAGCAATTTTTAGGACTTGTTGGTGTACTGTGGATTATTGATTTGCTGCATAGCAAAAAGTGAATTTGTGCTTAAAGTAGCAAATGTATTGCCAGACATCTCCTATAGGATTTTATAGTCAAAGGCATAATTCTCACTAGACTTTTTACTTTTTATTTATTTATTTTGCTAAATGTGAGGCAGGCAGGTCTTATGTTGTGTTTGCTAAGCAGTGGTTTCATACTTGGATCTCTCCTACTGGATGCCATTTTTGTCCAGTCTCTTTCCTATTGTCGGCTCAAGAAAATTTACCCCAACTGATACAATTGAGGCCTGCAGTGGTAAGTGGTCCATGAGCCCTTTAAGAGATTTTGTCTCTCTGACCATTCCTGAGAAACTTTCACAGCGACCTTTCTGGATTCACAATGACTTTCTCACACATTCCTGCATTTATTTACGTGTTGCTTTTGAGATATTTTACCTTATTTTATATTGTCATATAGGTTCTATTTATGTAAGTGACGAGATTCTTTTTTTTTTTTTTTAGAGGCGGGGGAAGAGTGCGGGATTTTGAATTTTTTAAGATGCTTTTTTTTTTTTTTGTTGTTCATTTAGATTATTAAGTCTGGTGATCTCAATCATTTAAGTGCGACAGAGACCCAAAACTTAAGACATTTAATTCCACATGCACAGCTAGTATGAAACAAAGACAGTCAGGAAAGATGTTATATTTTTAAGATAAACATATATTGAAAGAACCATCTTGCAAACTTATCTTAAAGAGTTCATGGAAAAATATCTACATCTTAATGTTACAAAGGCTCAAGTCTATCATGAATTAATTAAAAACTAAAGAAAATAACAAGGACATTGACCACTAATCTACAGGAGGAACCAGCATTTTCAGGTTTAAGATACACTTTGTGTATTAACATTAATCAAAAGATCAGTACTGTTTCTAAAATAGAAGGAGGCTATTTTGATGGTGTAATTCAGACTTATTTTAATCTAAGAGAATAAGTTAAGGAGGGGGGGACGGGGGGGGGGGGGCAAACATGACAAACCCAAACATCCAAAGCCACAAGGACAAATCTGCTTTTGATGGCAGCCAATAAGATAGCGGCTGCTTCCAGCCATGAGTTTTGGTTTAGTGTAGATCAGTGGTATGGGTTTCTTTTCCACTACAGATTTTAGAATGTCCTGGAGATTCTTTACTTCGAATTTGAAACTGATTAGCAGACTTGGAAAGAAGTTATAGATTGTCGTCAAAGTCGTGAAGAACAACGCTGACTTGCAGAGTCAAAGTCAGACCACTTACTTTGTGCCACAATCAAAACAAGCATTATCACAACCGCAGTCCATTAAGGCTGATCAGGCTGTGTGACTAGCTTCGGGTCTGGCGTCTTTGATGGAGAAAACTTTTTTCTTTTGAATTTTGTCTGAGGCGTCTTAGAGAGGAGTCGTCATGGGGGACTGCTCAGCCAATTAGAAGTGGATTTTGGTGTTATGAGCTGATGTGGGAGGAAATGTTGTGACAGAAATTTAGACTTCCTTAAGGTTGAGTGAAGCAGAATATCTATCGACATTAGACGAAGTTACAATGACTGATTTTTATATAAGCAAAACAGTTCAGCAGGAGCTTGGAAGCTCAGAAAAAAACAACAACTATTATTTTAAGAAACTGTGGAATTGTTTTGAGAAAGTCGATCTAACAGGTGAGCTAAAAATTCATAGACTTGATCATATGGCCCACCTGGCATCGCTGCTGTAGGCAGGACAGTAAAGACTTCCACGGAAAGTCAGAATTTAGATGTGGTCATTGCTACAATTTTTAAGTATAAAGCCTTGTTGTTTTTTTTTGTTTTTTTTTTTTTTCAAAATTAAATTTAAGGAAAAGTTGTTTTTGTCAAAGTAGATGCTTTTATTTTTAGCATGAGTCACTTTGTTTGTTCTTTCCATCTGCTGACTGACTAAAATAAAAATTTCTGATATAGTGGAAAATGCCAAGCCGCAATTTAAAAGACTCCAAGGTTGAGCGTCTTGCCATTAGATGCGTTGTCTTTGTTGGCTCCAAAAAGAGATTTAGGTGAAGAGAAGCAGCAAATTCTGACTTCAGAGCTTTTAAAACCAAAGCATGTTTTGTATTTTGTTTTGTATTTAAAAAAATGACTCAAACAGGCAGTTCAGACTGAAGTTGTATCTCCAGCAAGAGCTCCATATTATCATAAAACAGGTGTTGCAGTTACCGTGTTGGTGTTTATCCCTTAGATGATTTCGCTGCAAAGTTTAGAAAAATGCTAGTGTGTGTTTAAGTCAGATGTGTCCCTTTCTTCGCGTTTTCAGATAAGTTCATGTTCCCCCGCATCATTCCCGCGTCTGCTCACGGTCTGCTTTGAAACATATCGTACAGTTTTCAGAAGCGATATGCCGTGGAGCAGCATTGTTGACGAGAGTCATTTCATCCTCCTCATTGTAAATGCTGCCAGGAGAAAGATTCACGCTCTGCTCTTCTCTGCTCTGAGTGGTGTTGCAGGAGGAGATCGAAGCTTTAGAGATTATTTTTTTTTTGTGAGGTTAGAGTATGCATTGCATAAATTCACACATGAATGGTATGATGTCATTTGCATTTTTGTAATACTCACTCCGATAAAAGATTTGCATTTATGGTTTCTTATGCTGACTACTTTATGCTAATCATGTTTAGCCTCAATAGATCTTCGGCAACAGTTCCTGGAATCAGAAAATGAGTGATGTCAGTGGATCAGTGAGGTTTAAAATTAATCCTTTGCTGTCGCGTTTACTGATAAATTCAAAACAAGTTGCGTGGTTTTTAATTTTTTTTTTTTTTTTTTTTTTTTTGTTTTTTTTGTTTCCCAGATGCAGGCAACGCGGCAATATATTTTAAAATGCAAAGCGGGAGCTGATGAAAAGCTTTCCAGAGAGTTATTAATACTCTGGTGTTAATTGTAAAAAGAGAGGTGATTTTTCAGGACAGTAATGATTCAGCCTCCAAAACCATAGTGACATCTTCAGCTGCTATTAAATTATTGTTCTTGAGCTACTGAACCTGACAACGAACATCCGACAGGTTATGATGCATTTCGCACCTGTCACACCTAATCAACACCCTGAGATTTTCTTCCTCTTGTTTTTTTTTTTTTTTTTTTCTCCCCTGCGTGCCTTTGACTGATTCCCTTCCCTCCCTGTCTTTCTTTCTTCTCATCTCTCACATGTCATGGTGCATAATTTGCGTCTCAGTCTCACTGTGCAAATGGGGAAAATTGTGGTGACAATTTCAATTTGGCAGAAACTCTAAGAGCACATAGTCATTTGACACCAGTTTCTGATTGCTACTGCCCTGATGTGCAGAGAGGCTTGTCCAGATTGTCCCTTGCTCATACTGATGGAGGCTCGTGTCAGTGTCCATGCTACAGCCTACACTGCCACCTTGAGGAGGAACAATGCTTGCTTTTTTTTTTCTTCTCCTTCTTCTTCTTCATTCTTCTCACGCAAAATGCTTTGACCTATACAGAGCAACATCCAAATGAGGAAATAATCGAAAGTAGGTTTACTCTCTATGTTTGTATTAAAACTGTTGGAGCTTTTGCATTTGAAATGTATGAACTACATAACAAAGTTGGGACTTATAATGTACATTTTGGAGACTGGTTTTGACCACAGTATAGCCAATAGAAGGGTTTTGTTAATAGATTTCAAATATGTTTTTTTTTAATTATTATTATTTAGAAGTTTTTTTATTTAGAGGTTTTTCTTGTAAAATAGTCAAGCTACTCAGTCCCTTCACCAAACTCATTTTGCTAAAGTATTCATGCTAATGTTTATTTATTTATGTTTTTTTATCTCTTTGTGTTTTCTTTCCCATTCTTCTTTTTTTGGGGCTCCTTCAATGCTGACTTCTTTTCATATTTTTTCTCTTTATTCTGGACCAGTGTGTAGCAGTGCCCCAGTGAGCATGAAGATCCAACCGCTGAATGAGACGGCCTTGATGGTGAGCTGGGAACGCCCCCTGACCATCTACCACCCGCCCATCACCGGCTACATGGTCTCCTACAGCTGGGTGAAACGGGACGTAGCAGATGAAAAGACTTTTATAAAGACAGGAGACCATAGCATGGTAAGAGTTATCAGAAATCACTGAATTGTTCTCTAACTTAGTAGATTTTTTTTTTTTTGAAGAATTATCATGATTGTTTGCATTGTTGTATTTTTTTTATGCCGCAATAATTTAAATAGATTTATTTCAATAATATCTATAATCATTCATTTATTATTATTTTGTTAAAGTTATTAGCACAATTTCAGTTTTTTTTTGTTTTTTTTTTTTTTTTTTTTTTGGTCTTTTTTTTTTTTTTTCTTTTTTTTTTATTTTTTTTTTTCCCTACCTTTTCCACAAA
>NW_015113208.1:221151-240247 GCF_001443285.1 Poecilia latipinna
ATCTTTCTTTTTTTTTTTTTTTTTTAAATTTTTTGGCCAAATTTCAGTTTTTTTTTTTTTTTTTTTTTTTTTTTTTTGGTACTTTTTAGTTTTATTCTTACTTCTTTTATCTTATTTTTCAGTAGCTGTTGCTCGAACAGCTCTGATTTGTGTGCAGAGGCTCAGATGCATCTGTCAGGATGAGACGCTGGCCGGATCAGTGACAGTGTGTAAAGGGGGAGACAGGTTGTGATGAACTCTGCATGTGGCTGTTGCTTGATATGAGGACCCAGACGCTTCCCCTGTCACTCACCTGTCTAACAATAGAAACACGGGCCTGTCGCAGACGTTGACGCGTCACAACTGATATACGTATAATGAGCTGACAAAAGCCCTTGTGGCCTTTACCCAGATGCAATGCTTGTCCCGTCCTCTGTTGTTGTTGTTGTTGTTGTTGTTGTTGTTTTGGTTTGTTTGTGTTTTTTGTTGTGGCATTAATTTACATTTTGAAGCGGACTGTGAAGTCGGGCGCTGCGTGTAGCGGGGTCAGAAAGTTAATCCAAGCCAAAGCCGTGCGAGCAAAAGCAGTCTTTGCACTTTTGTTTTACCAATGCGGACAGTCGAGGAAAAAAAAAAAAAAAAAAAAAAAAAAAAAAAAAAAACACATCTGCAGTGGTTTCAGAGGCAGCTCACCACAGACTTCATGTAATAACAAATGCAGAGCAAATGTAGTCTTTAAGATCTGTGATCCACTGATCACTTAAATCATCTCTGCTGCCTTAAACATTGGAATATTTCTTTAGTTCTTACTGTATCATTCCTCTAAGACATTTGCTGTGTCTACAGAAATAAATCTCCTCTCTGCTGGAAGCTGCACCTACTGGGATGTTCTTTTTCACACAATATAGCCTTCTCTCCGGTCATACATCTTTCCATTTCTGAATATCAAACACCCAGCTGTGCATTTCTTCAAGGCCTTCTGACCCCCAGCTGTCTCCTTAGTTTGCATGACTGCCTCTTTAGATATAAACAGAGCCAGGTCAAAACAAGCATCCACTAGTTCAGAATGGTGGGATCAGCTCCCTGGTGACACGGGTACCTCCAAACTGGTCATGCATTTCAAAATACACGGCTGCCGTTGCCACGGGTTGGAAGCTGGTGAGGCATCTTGCACACTTGCCCGCTTCTGCGACTCCTTTTTTGGCACGGAACGCTGCACAGAGAGGTTATGATCTGAAGGAAGGCACTCCATAATCCCTTATAGTTGAAGCCGTGCAGGACCTTCATTTCCAAATGAAACACAAAATTCATTCTTTTTTTTTTCTTCTTCGCTTTCATCTTAAAAGAGAACTTTTTCCTCTGTACTTTAAATCAGATACTTATGATGTTCTCTCTGGTTCAGGAGTGGCTCAACACGTCTTATCTCTGTGTTTTTAGCAGGTTTTTCCACCCTGCACTTTTCTTCCACTCAACTTTCCATTGATATGTTTTTGATGGATCATTTTGTGAACCACAGTCTCCTTCAGCAGATACTTCCGTCAGCCAGAAAGTTTAAATCTCGGGCACGTGTCGTTAAATTGAGCAGCGACACTGCTTGCCAAATTAGAGAAATGTAGTTACGCAGTGGCTCAAGGACATCAAAGTCAATATTTTGGATTGGCTGTCATTAAGCCATGATGTCAGTCCCATGGAAAATTGGCAGGCACAGATGAAAAGGTGTGTTTGAACGAGACAGCCTTCAAAGCTGACTCAGTTACAACAGCTATGTCTGGAGGAATGGGGCAACATTTCAACAAACTAATTATCTGTTTTTCTTTTTTTTTTCTGTTAAAGGAAGAGGATCTTTTTGTAAACAAGTTTACAGGAAATCTGTTGATTAGTATCCAGATTCCAGGTTTGATGGATCCATTCGAGATTTTTCTTATACCATGTCCATGTTTTCTATTCTAAAAGGGAAAAGGTTTTGAATATTTATAGATTCTTGGTGAGAAGTGAAGGAGATGTAATTAAAAAAAAAACTAAATGTTTAAACCAGTTAATTAAACTATATAGTGAGGAGGAAAAAAAGGATTTTCCTCCCAGCTTTTTTTTTTTTTCCCATGCTGCTCATCTTTATGCCGCACGTCTTAAAAAATGCCTAGCGGGGATCTTTAACTTAGAATCTAGTCACTAAAGCTTATAAGTGATGGACAACTAAGTTAAAATGAATATGCAAAAAGGCTTCTTGCTGTCAAGGATGGCCTTACAAATTAAGTTAATGCCATGCTCAGCTAAAGATGGATTAATATTTATTTCCTTTCCCTCAGACTCGTGCGCCCTCAGAAGTCTGTCTCGCTCGCCAACACATCCAGAAACCTGCCACAAGAATGGCTCCGGCTGATTTTAAACATAGAAAACATTTCAGTTTAAATCTCCCTCTGCCGGTTACTCGCTACCACCGGCAATTTGCAGCAACATTTAGTGACCTTTTAGTTCTCCATCAAGCCCGCTGCGCCCCGAGGTTGTCTGGCACAATCGTCATATCTGCTCAGTCTTGGTCTTCATCCTCTGTTTTTCGAGGCCTCGTCAGACAACACGAGAAGGCAGAGTCTTCTCCATTAGAGCCGCTATACCGTGGAGAAGCTTGTGTAGGCGTGAGATATGAAGGAGAGTCGGTTCTTAAAGCTTACATTTGAAGGTTGTTTTGCGAGTTAAACAACACGGCGGTACGACTGGAGGATTTTGAGGCTGGTTTCTGACTTTAGCTATTCTTCTAAGCAGACTTTTTATTTAAGAAATCATTTCCCCCCCCTGCCACCCCCCAAAAAGATCTTTGATTGACAATATGTTTATATTCTAACTTTGCTTCAAATAGATGATTAAAAGAATCATTACTGTGTGCATGCGGTGCTGTGTGGCAGTATTATATTAGTTCACTTCTCTCTCAGCTGGCAGTCTCTTATTGTGCCCACTTTCATTTCCATTTCAATTTTCTGTTTTCTGTCTCTGGAAACTTAATCTGAATTATTCTACAAAAAGAAAAAAAAAAAAAAAAAAAAAAAAACGAAGTAAGAACTGGCTCTGCAACAGCATAAGCAATCACCCATCCAGTTTTTGTGGACAATTTTATTGTAACTATAGCCATCTGTGAACAATATCAAATTAGACAGAAAAATGATTGAAGCTTAGCATAATATATTTTCACTTTAGGCGTCGGTCAGATTCCACTCTTTCAAATGTAATTTAGCTACTTCTTCTTCATAAAATAATTCTTCCGTGTTGCAGATGTGTTCTTGTTTTGTCCCTTTGCAGAAAGCGGTCATTACTAACGTGTCGCCAGACCTGCTGTACCTGTTCAGGGTGCAGGCCGTGTGTCAGCTTGACCTGCGCAGCGACTTCAGCCAGACGCTGCTGTTCAGAGGTTCGCAGTTTAATCCCTGAAGTGCTTCACTCGCTCTGCTGGCTAGATTTGAACTTTCTTTAAGTCAAACACGTGTGATTTATTTATTTATTTATTTTTTTTAAAGCTTCTCAACTTTTCTTCTTTCTTTTCTAGCAAATACAACCAGGATCTTTGAAGGCTCTCGCATTGTGAAGACCGGGATGGTTAGTTTGGCCCGAAGACGCCTGTGCAAATTGATATTTATGTCAGAAGCTGGGATCTTAACACTGCCTCGATTGGCGAGAAATATTTGTACTTCCAGACATTGTTTAATGTGCTATTGTCTCATTCATCCAGCCACTTATTCTATCTACCCATCTGTCTATCCCTCCATCCATCCATCAATTCATCCACCCATTAAACTTTCATCCATCCGTGCACCTCCATCCATCCAAACTTTTGTCCATCCGTTCATTTCAGCTAACCATCCATCCATTCTTCTCTCCATTCCTCCATCTGTTCAAATCAAATTAGAAATGTATTTTTTTTGGTCGGGCTTTTTCTTTAACTTCTATAATTTTGTCTTGCTTTATTCACATATTCTTTTTTCTTAGTTTTAAAATGTCAACATTTCTAAATTATATATTTAGTTTGTAGCATTACCTTAGATGTCATCGTCAACTAAATGTCATTTTATAATTTAAGAGTTTTACAATTCCAGACTTTTATTTGTCTTTATCTTGTTTATATACTGATACTTTACATACCTAGCTTAATGAGTGTCCACACTGTATGCAGCAATATTTGCCATTGATACGGATTGAACATTCGTATTTATACCTTTACAATAAGCCGAATAAAAGCTGGAAAACTCTGAAATTTAGTTGTGAAAAATACGAAGGAACCCTGTAAAATGTTTGTTGATGTTTAACCACATCTGTCTTTCCCCCTTTCCTACTCAGCCCACGATATCCCCGGCTTCATCTGCAGACATGGCTCCCATCAGCTCCGGCTCGTCCACCTGGACGTCCTCTGGCATCCATTTCTCCCTCGTCTCAATGGCCACAGGGATGGGCCCCTCCTCCAGCGGCAGCCAGGCCACGGTGGCATCAGTGGTGACCAGCACCTTGCTGGCAGGCCTGGGCGTCGGTGGTGGGGTGATCTCCTCCTTGCCCAGCTCCGTTTGGCCCACGCAGACTCCTCCCGCCAGCCAGAACCCGACGCATCCGTCCACCCCACCTTCGAAGCCCAGCACCGAGCAGGCGGCGAGTCAGGGTGCCGAGAGCGAGAAGCAGGCCGAGGACAAACCGGCCACGGGCGAGGGGGAGAAGAAGGAGGAAGAGAACGGCGAGAAGGAGGAAGAAGAAGAGGAAGAAGAGCCTGAAAAAAGGAAAAAGGACAAGAATTCACCTGATAATGAGGAGAAGCGGGCCAACAGCACAGTGTCCGAAGAGCCTTTAATCCCTACCCCCGCATCCACAGCCAAAGAGAAAGGAAAGGGCAAGCCGACAGCCAGAGCCGGCGCGGAGCCTGCGAGCAGCGATGATGACCGCTTGGTAAACGAGGAGAGGAGACCCACCGAAGTAAACACGCTCTCCACTCAGGAGCCACATAATGACAGCGCTGAGATGCAGATTCCTCAGAGCTCCACCGTATCTCCAAAGAATAGAAGTGACGGAAAGGGTCAATGGCCATTTTCCGTCCACACTGGTGAGCACGTCTCTTTCTTCCAAACGCATTTGAAAGCCCCTTTAAACAGAGAGGGGTGAGAGCAAAAAAAATAAATAAATAAATAAAATAAAACCTCTTTGATCAAGTCTGCTTCTCTTGTAGCCAGCTTCGTTACAGGGAGACACTTTTCCAAAGCAGACTTCTGCAAACACTGCTAACATCTACGAAGGCCAATTTAGTAGAACAAATAACTTGACACAAGACAGTAAATACACTAGTTACCATCTCAGTCAAAAACAAAGCTCCAGGCTTTTGTGTCACTACAACAGAGAGGCCTGAAGGAAGAAGACGGCTGTCTGCCAGAGGGGTTCTGCCTCAAGGAATTCCTTTAAGCATATTTCAAAAGAGTTTGCTTCAAGGCAGAGCTTTTATGAAATTTTATCTTTTTTTTTTCTATCACAGTGTTGGAAATGATAAGTTTCTTGAATCCCCACAATGTCAGAAAGTCGATTGCATACGAGGTTTCCTCAATACTGCGATTTGCATGAGGGTACGAAACATTACTCAGAGTGAGTTTGAATCTAAAGAGGGAAAAAATAATGAGGGAAAGCAGAAGGTTGGGGTTCAAATCTTTTATTAATTAACCCCATTGTTTATTCATTTCTCAGGATGTGTGTTTATCCTCCCCGTGATGTCACAAGCATCCTGTCACAGAGTTTGTGTACATGCAGAGTTTGGACATGCTATTTATATAAACAGATAACAATAATAATTTGAGGATATTCACTTTGCTTTATTCAAGATTGTGAATTCACTCACACACAGATTTTGATCATAAAAACACAGATTGTTTTATTTTTTGTGTGGCTTTGTTGTTGTAGTCTTGCAGAGACGGTTTATAATTTTTTTTATGCTCTATATGGCCAGAGAAAACTAAAAACTCTCCAAATAATGTCAAAGTTGAAATACTTTAAAATTTTAAAAGCTTAGTTTGCCCTAATACCAGTAATAGGGACCCTTGTTCAGTCATAATAGATTAGCACTATTATGACTGCACTGTAATTATTGGACCATCAGGCAATGTCCAATAATTAAGTCATACTGGTACTTATATATTTTAATAATAAAAGTTTCTTTTTTTTTATCTATGTAAAACAACATTTCTATGTTTTTTTTTCTTTTTTTGGGGTTTATATTATAATATATGTAGATGCTTCATCCCACTCCTTGCCAAAGTTCTTCTAAATGCTGTTTTTCAACAAGATGTTGTATATTTTCTAACTAGTTCAAACATCTATTCCTTATTTATGTGTACGTGTGGTGTTAAACTAAACACCACGCGGCGAGACAGCTTTGCAGCATTACCTTAGATGTCGTCATCAATAAAATGTCATCTTATAATTTAAGAGTGCTACAATGCGGCTACAAGGTTCTCATTGCTTCCTAGATCAAACCGTCTTGTCCAACGTGACGCGGACTCCTCACCCAGGAATGAGCCGGATGGTGTGGATCGTCCCCCTGGTGGTGGTGTCTGCTCTCACTCTGCTCTGCCTCGTCATGCTGCTGATCGTGATGGTCTACTGGAGGTGAGGCGCGGTTCAATAAGCATTGCCTAACTGCATCGCAAGGGCCCAGTGATTCTGAGAAGAGTGTTTGTTCAAAGACGTGCACGTCAGTGATCAAGTGCTTTTACGACACTTGTCTCGATTTGATGGAAGTCTGACACCTTCTTCGGAGGTATGAAAGACCGATCGGCCCCTCACCCACACTGCCTCCACTGTCCTTTCGCACAATATGCAGAGTGACAGCCCCTCATGCACTCCTGAGTTTTTTCCAATCAGCACAGCGCAGTCTGGGCGTGTTCTTTTAAAAGGGACATGCATCAATCTTGTGGCTGAAAACACCCCACTACTGCCTTCGCCTTCCACACACACACAGCACCGTCACCCAACTGGGTGAAAGGGAAAGAGACCTGAAGGCCCCACAGCTCCAGCCCAGGTCCCAGCTGTGTCTTCATCTGCTGGGCTAATTTCCAGCCATGCCATTGGAGCTCCAGTAATTACACAGGCCAGGCCACTAGCACATGTCGGATGGTGGTTAATGAGAAACAAATAGCGCTGCGGACCACTTCCTCAGTCGGTGCCAGACATATTTACTGCTGCTACTTTGTGGAGGATTATATTTGTTTCTACTCTCTTTTCTTTTTATGGATAGAACTGCTCTGTTAGATTACTACACCAAATGTTTATAACACCTTACTGTGGCAGATAATAAAGTTGTGATATAAATAAAAGCCCAGCTATCAGCTCCAGGGAGGTGCAAAAAAAGGAAAAAAAAAAAAGAAGAAGAAGCGACAGCTGGAAAGGAGGCGACTGTGGCGGATTCAGTCGGTGGATGAATTAGTGTGAGTTGTGGTATTTGAGTAGAAACGCAGGGGCAGCTTTGAGATTACAGCAGCTGTTGTTGTGACAACTCCGACAGTTCATAGACAATGGCTGCTTCCCCTGGGGAAAAGGCCATGATGGAGGATAAAATTCACACTCTCTTAACTCTTCATCTTCAGTGTAGCCTCTTGGTGATGAAGCGCAGATTAAAGCTAAAGTTACTCAGATTACAGAAACTTCTGACGTTTTTTTTTTTTGTGTGTGTGTGTGTGTGTTTTTGCACAAATGCAAAAACAATTATTTGGAAACTCTGATAAATAAGCACTTCTGTGGATAAGTCTTCACCCCCTGCAGGTTTGTTCTGAAAAGCAAAATTCCCTTGTTTGAGATTTTCAAACTATTTTTAATATTGGACAATGATAACCTGAGTAAATACAAATTGCAGTTTTCAAAGGGTTTCATTTAATAAGCACATAAAACCTAATCTAATCTAGTAATTACCCCTGAACCTAATAACTGGTTGTGCCACACTTGGTGACAACAGCTGCTATTAAGTATTCACGATAATTGGTAATTAGTTGTTTACTTCCCCTGTGAAGAAAAATGTCCAGACTTTTAAGCATTTTGAAACCCTAACAGACTGTTTAAGGGCCCAGCATCCCAATCAAATTTAAGTCTGGGCTTGGACTAGGCCAATCCTATTTCAATTTGCCTTTCTTTTGGAATTTTTAAGCAATTTGGAGGTGGACATGCTGGCACGCTTTTGTATATTTGTGCTGCCGCTATAACTCAAGTGCACTTCAGCTTAAAGTCACAAACTGATGCTTCAGAATTAGAAATACTTTATTAATCCCTTTGCGAAAAATCCTCGTTTTAGTTGGACATCCTCCCTCAGGATTTCAGGATTTTCTGCCATAGAGCAGAATTCCTGGCTCCATCAATTACGGCCAGTCATCCGGGTCCCAAAGCAGCAATCCAGCTTTAAGACTTTTACCTTACCTGAATTTTAGAGCAGATATAACCGGAAAACATTCTGCTCCATTATAAATGAAACCGTCATTTCAAAAAATAAAAAAATGATGTATTTCCTCAGGTCTTCCTTGTCTCATATAAAAATTTGTTTGATGATGAATGCGTCACAGCAAAAACCTGAAGCAGTCTGTGAGGGGAGCCACTTTTTCACAGCACAGACACTAGGGACATGTAACAGCGTTGTCTTATTTTTAATTTAGCTCTCTTCAGTCAGTCTTAGGTTATAGACCTATCCACAGTGGAATTAATTGCTGAGGTTAGGATGCACATCTGGAAGCTTCTGGTGCTTGAGGTGCCTGTAGAAGATTCTGACATATGTCGAAACGAGAACAAATCCCAGCCCTTGTTAGCACCTCGCCGCGACTGATGCCTTTGCTGCGCGGAGGGCCTCTGTGTAATCCCAGTTCCTGCTCCGTCTAAGTCAACTCCTCAGCAGCTCTGGGAGCCAGTCAGTCAGGAGATGTTGACAATGCTGCTTAGGTAGCTGGACCACATCTGCACTCCAAGGGAGCTATTAAACGGGGAGGCAGTGACGCAAATCTGCGAAAACTCTCGTCCCCCATTTGTTTCTCCTCTTTCCCCTCCTCTTTTTCCCCCTCCATCATCTGAACACCAGGGCGCCTTTTTTTTTTTTTGGGGTTTTTTTGTTTCTTCTTTCCTTAACGATGACAAGCATCTGCTCCCTCCTCTACTCCAAGTCCAGGTAGGATTAATTTATGGGAAATACTGGCAGAAAATCTTAGGACTTTTGTGAATTTATTGATATACGTTATGTGTTATATGAAACTGTGGGTCTGCACGGTGTGCAGGACTTAAATTATTCCCCTTTCACTGTTTTCAGTCTTGTTAGAATTGTAGATTTTTTTTTTCCTCTGGTCTCCTATGGTGGAGAAGGCTGCCTTGAATATTGAATATATTAACCCTAAAAATTGCCCTTTCAGAGAGCTGAAACATCAGCTGCTAAATAATGTAGGCTTTCTTAAAAGATCACGACTTATGGCAGTTTTTCATTTTGCAAACTTTTAACCTTGGATTGTTTAAGATGTTTCTTTAAAAAAAAAAAGAAAGTTTTGAAGGCTCTGTTTATCTGACAAATAGGATTTGGATTCCAAAATAATGCGCCTTGTGGTGGAAAACTACTATTAGTTAACATCTGCTGATCATGTTATATGAAATGCTTGTGAACTCTCTCTCACCAAAAGAACTATTTTGGTCACATGTACAAGTTTGAAAGTTGTTTCTCACAGCTGCATGAGAACCAGACTGTCTCACCCTTTTGTTTTGAATTCTTCATCCTTGGTATAAAACTCATGTGTTGTCTCTGCCTGGCAGAGCTTTTTCCATCCAGAGCTGCTTCATTATTGATTGTCCTCTGAGTTGTGCACAATTCATAAATAAACCTGACTGAGTGATTTTACCTGAACAGTGCTTGGTAATATATATATTTTTTTTCCACAACAACCTCGACGTTGATTTAATTATTGTCAAGAGTGAAATGTATATTTGAGGCTTCAGTGTACGTAGTTTAACCCATCTGCGCTGTGTGCGATCAGCCATGTCACAGCTACTCCTGGGTTTTCATTAGCACCTGTCACTGCCTTCAACATTTCTATGCTAATGTCGGCAGAGCACATCTGAGGATAGCTTCCTAATACACTTTAAAGCATCATTTGTGATGATGGTGTGGATTTACTTTGCTGTGGTTACGAGTCTTATCTCTCTGTGGCCCTGCAGGAGATTTTTCCAGACGGCTCATTTCTATGTGGAGGAGAGCAGCTCTCCACGGGTGGTGGCCAATGAGAATATCCCAATCATCCCTATACCAGGTAAGACATGTTTTTTTTTTTTTGTTTTTCCCCTTCAAAATATGGTAAAGTAATTCAAGTTTTTTTTTTTTTTTTTAGATATTTCCGAAGCAAGTATACTAGAGGAATGCTAATATAAAAATAATGGATTAAACCAAGGTGCAGAAAGGTTTCTATGCAGACTTAGAACAAATAAATAAAAAGCATGGAAAGGCATAGAATTTGCTTTTGACATTATCTAACCCTGAAGACATATGGAAAATAATATATCTATACACATATATATAAAGCTTCAAAATCTGACTTTCTATAAATTAACTGCCTTATGTTAAGGCAAAACATTTCTGTTTGCAATCTAAGTGCAGCTGCTTCTCCTGTGATAACTTTTGATTACGTCTGTTTTTTGTTTTTTTCCTCATGAGTCGACTCGATATTTTGAGAAATATATATGTAGCATAAAGAATAACAGGATAAAACAATAACCGCTAGAAGACAGGTTTGAGATATCAAACTTTTTTATTGACCTAATCCAACCTGACAACTATTATCACAACAGACAACCTTGAATTGTCTTGAAATAACATAACAGTTGTCAAAGCTTGAAATGCTGATTTATTATATCTATCATATTAGAATTATGAAATCTATGTCATTATTGGCATATTGCAAAACAGCAACTATTAGCTGCTACATTCAGGCCAACAGTCTCTCAAGAAGGTAAAGTAATTAAAATGTACTTTAACACTGAGATCTCAGTATTTTGAGATGATGGGAAAATAGAATCACTTAATATCACACTTGAGATCATTTTTATATCATTTTGAGAAAATGATATAATAAAAAAGTAGCCGTGACACGATGAGCTCAAAACTGAGGTTATTTCTAGTTATTAGTGTGAGCAAATTGTGTCTACATAATTCATAAGAATTAAATCAGGTTTTTGACCCACTTACTGAAAACTTGCACTTATTCAAGGTTTGACTGAGGGATTAAGGCATGCTTTTATTTATTTATTTTTTATTTTTTTTGTACGGGAAGCTTTTAATGCCTAAAACACATTGACGCTAAACTGCAAAAAAAAAAAAAAAAAATAGCACACATCACATTAGCCATTTAAATGTGCCTGAAAATGTTATGAGTTATTTGAAACCTTGAATCTAGAAATTCCCATTTTTGTATTAGGAATGAGTGTAATGCGCCAGCTGTAATACCTCCAGTTTTGAGAGTATGCGAAATATTCAAATAATTGTTGGTGAAATGACTAACGGTAATTTTTTATAAGCTGGTAAAAGGGAACTACACATGAGAAAAATAAGTAAGGGAGTTAGCTGTGTTCGAATCAGCTGAATGAAATCGAATGTTTCCTTTCATCTTTTAACCCATAGGGAGTGCCGTGAACTTAAGATGTCCCACGGGAGTCTTGACTCACTTTTTTTTTTTTTTAAATCCCCATCAAGCTGATAAAGGCAGACCTCTCCACTGTCTCATTAACGGTTTATAAAGGGCTTCATGTATTACCTTGACACCTTCGTTTGCAGAGTTTCTGTTCATTTACATGTGAAGTGACTCTTTACGCAGCTTAATAGAAGTTGAGTGACTGGCTTTTCTTTGCACTTAATATCCCGTGCTGAGGTGCGGTGGCAGCTTGTCGATATCAGACTTTACTTTCCCAGTCTCTTAAAGCTCAGGGACATTCCAGGGCAGTGATAGCAGAGCTAGAGCACAGCTTATGCCAGCATTTACTTTGTTCTACTGATTATCCTTTGGTTTAACTCTGAATTTCTTTGCTCTGTTTGTGTACATTTATTTTATTTTCAAGTTTAACCATAAATGTCACGATCCACGAGACAAGTTCTAAATGCCGAGATCAGCCATGAAGTCTTGACAGTTTCTCTACATCAGAGCCATTTTGATGAATGGCCAGAATAATAAATCAGAACTCACCTTTTAACGCTGCGACCAGTGAAGCACGTGAGGGCCCCACAGGCCTCAGCTGGGAGGGTGTGTTAGTTAAGACATTGGCTCGACTCAGCAGCCATGACAGCTGAGTCCCCCCGCGCTGTTCTGTGCAACGCCGGCCGGCCTCATCGCAGATCCCTCATGTGTGATTTGGCGCTGATTTGGCTCAGATGAAACAGATGCTCCCAAAACCGGACATAGGTGTTTGTGGGGTTATGCTGCCAAATGAAATGATGGTTCCTCATTAAAAAAAAAAAAAAAAACTCTTACTGAGTAGTTTAACATAGCTGGTCAATTTCAATATTTGAGTAAATTAAAAGATTGATGCCTGTTTTCTAAAAATCTGTTCCTGATTGTGGTAAACATGTAACGGGCTGAATGTGTTGCACGTCTCCCCTGCAGATGATATGGACGCCATTCCTGTCAAGCAGTTTGTTAAACACGTCATGGAACTTTACAAAAGCAACATGCAAGGTTTTGCGGAGGAGTTTGAGGTAAATTTTCACACTTCATCAATGTTGTCATGGCTATTTACTTTAACCATTATTTCACACAGTAGCGTATTTTCAGATGATGCAAATAGGGCCTTTTCAGATACCAAACTGGGCCTCCTAGATTTTTTCTTCACAATTTGTCACATTGCAACCTAAGAAATCAATGTATCTTATTGAGATTTTACAATGCAAGCACAGCTTTCGTTCACAAATTCTGTATTGTCAAAAAACACACCAGATCACACTCACCACCACCAAAGCCTCATCTTTATCTGGCTGCTGCATGATATTTTCCTTAACGTCTCTAACATCATCAGCGGCCATCGTCTCTGCTCAACGTGAATCGATTTTTATCAGAGGACAGCATAGATGCCCATGCAAGGCGATGACGCCTGTGCCAAATGGTGTGATTGGGTACCCTGGCAGGTCATCTAGCACAGCGACCACAGTGATGTAAATGGTTCGGGAAGGGCTGTTGCAACATTTTGGTGCCTCTCACTTCAATAAAATATGTCAAGAGTTGAGTGGCATTAATCTTCCGCTGACGATGAAACGGTCATCTGTTCCGTCCAGGCCTGCTTTATTTCTGTTGCAACCTGAGAACGTCCTGTTTGAATCCTCGCTTTGGTGAGGTACAGTTAATTAGTTGTTAGGTTCATCTTCTCTGGATGTCAAAACATGAGCAGCATGATGAGGATCATGCTGATTCATGGATCGAATACCTGTTGTGAATTCTGTTATGGGGATTATCATATTAGGTTCACGTGTAAAAGTTGTGCTGCATTTTAGATTCATCCTCAAATTTCACCTGCTATACACCTAACTTTTTGTGAGCCGTATAAATATGTTTTATCTAAACCCTTTTGTTGTTGCTCTGGCTGTTTTTTAGGGTTGCCATCCAGCTGGAAGCTGAGCCTCTGCTCTCTTCTGAGATATTTTATTGAATAGGTTTTCTTCCATGATTGCACTGTAATTTGCACTGCGACTTTTTAAGACTTTTCTTTTCACACTGGCTATCTTCTTTCTTGCCTCTCTGCCATGAAAGCAATATTTATAGAGAGCAAGACAAGTAAGTTGTCCTCTTCCCACCTCAGCAGCTCCTCCAGAGTTACCACCTTCTTCTCTAACCCATCCTTCCATTTCCCAGCTGCTTTAATAGAGAGACTAAAACACACACAAATGGACTCGGTTTTCTTGTTAGCTGACAATTGGTTACACTGGTTTGGGTTTTTGTCTGACAAACTGCGGAGTACAGATTGTGTTTGTGATTTTTTTTTTTTTTTCAAGCTCTGCAAACCAGGTTGCATGTGAACAACAGCTAGAAATTGCTGGATTCCTGTGTTTGTATGTGGAGTCACAAAATTTGACCAGATGGTCTGGAGAAAGATGGAGAGAGCGATCAGAGGGATGGAGGTTAATTAGAGAAGGCTCTTTCTGCTGGTTCTCTGGATGGGAACACATTTTTTTTTCTGTGTAACTAGGTTAAGAAAGAAGGCAAAAGCTTCGCCCCCAGAGTATTCCCTCTAATTGGGGTCAGGCGGTGTGAGGCTGGTGTGCATGGTTTCTAAATGCACCAGGATGGAGCCCTGTTTGGAAGTGACTGTATTTTGTGGGTGGGTGATCACACCACGGTGTAGTAGGGGGGAAAATAAGGAACTCTTGCTCTGCTGAAGCGTCTTTGACCATGAAGGCACTGAACTCCTGGAATCTCATTTATGTATGCAAAGCATTTGGGGGCATAATGTCGTCTTTCAAAAGACCAAGAACAGTAACGCAGCAGTCCCTGTTCTTACCAGGCAGTCTTTACAGTTTATTGGAAGCCTAGCAAGCTAATACTATTAGCTCCTCTCTTCTTGCTTAATAAAATCCATTTCTGTCTATTTTTTTCCTCTCCCCAGGAGGTCCAGCGCTCCACAGTCGACTTAAAAATCACCGCAGAACATTCCAATCATCCTGACAACAAGCACAAAAACAGATACATCAACATTGTAGCCTGTGAGTCGGCTGTGAAATCTGATTAGAACGTCTGCCGCTGTGGGATTCAATAATGTTTTTATACCAGGTTTTCATCCTCTTCATAATGAAAAATAAAAACGTCCATGCATCCTTCTTACTTTCTTCAGATGACCACAGCAGGGTGAAATTGCGAGCTTTGGCAGGAAAAGATGCCAAACATTCGGATTACATCAACGCCAACTATGTGGATGTGAGTTTGATTTTTTTTTTTTTTTTTCATTTCACTCATGGCTACTTTAGATTTTTTTTAAATTTTTATATATATATATTAATGCAAGTTTCAGTTTGGTTATCAGAGCATGAGCTGTGAAAGAATCATTGCCACTGCCGAACTCCATGTGGCGGTTTTATTCAGGATATCAAGCAACGTGTCAGAGCCGCAAAATTGTATCCGGCTTGTATTTCGGATATCAAATCGGCCACGTATTTCTTATAGTTCGTGGGAATAATGTATTATAAGGATTGCATCTTATCAGCAAATAATCCCATTTCAGGGCTACAACCGTCCCAGGGCTTATATCGCTGCTCAGGGTCCTCTCAAGTCGACGTTCGAGGACTTCTGGAGGATGGTGTGGGAGCAGAACACAGGAATCATTGTCATGATCACCAACCTGGTGGAAAAAGGGAGGGTAAGGTCACCCCATCCGCTCCCACGCCAGAGAGACGTCCTGGCTCTCAGACGTGCAACGCTCACGCTGCTGTTTGGCTCTCGTGTTTTTTTTGTTTTTTTGTTTTTTTCCAGAGGAAATGCGACCAGTACTGGCCAACGGAGAGCAGCGAGCAGTACGGAAACATCGTGGTGACGCTGAAGAGCACTAAAGTGCACGCCTGCTATACTCTGCGCCGGTTTCTCATAAGGAATACGAAAGTTAAAAAGGTAACTCGGTGCAGAACGAAACATGTAACCTTTCTGTCGCCAAAGATTTAAGTGTTCTTTTTTTTTTTCCTTAGAAGACTGATAGAGATGCATAAATGTCTTGAATGCAAAGGTTATCTGTTATTCAATTCATAAGAAATGGCAGTATTTCCTCTTTTATTGCTGCAATTAACTATCTATACTATTCTATTGAATTTATTTGTTAAATTGCTTTTCTGCCTTTTTAATTTTTTTTAAATTGTTCATTGAATTCTGCAGATTTTACTTTTTTAAAATGTATTCCTTTTTTAATGCATTATTTTATAAATGTATCTAAATCTATATTCAAAGGCAACTGTTTAAATTCTTTTTATTTCTCCGCGCACCCCGCCCCGCCTGCCCTCGCCTGGATTCTTTTAGCTGATGACTGCTTTGCGTCTCTCTTTTACATTTCTGTATGATTTATCGCTGCTCGTCTATCCCTCAGCCTCAGAGTGCACAGATAAATACAGAAGGAAGGCTTTATCTAATTATTTCTGAAGCTTTTGTTGGCTTATTGGTTGAAGTGCTATTTATACATCTCTGCCTGTCTTACTTCTGCCAAGGAGGTGCTTTGTTCTGTTTTTGTTTGCCGAGTTGTTTAAAAGATGAGGAAACACTGTGCATGAAAATGTGACTAGCGGTGGGACACACTACATCAGGAGTGATCCATTTTTTTCATTTTTTATTTTTTTTTTACCTGAACTTTTTCTTCGAGTTCAGATTTGATCCATCTATGTTTATTTTTTGACTATTTAGTTTTGCGGACATAATCCATTCCTCCATCTATCCATTCATGCGTCATTCTATTAATTTGTTCATCCATTTGTCCTCCCGTGCATTCATCTGTCTGTCCATCCGTTCAAACTGCTGTCTATTCATCCATGCATCCATTCATTACAGCTCTGAGGGCATTATTAGCAGACACAGATTGCATGAACTTTACCACCACAATGCGCGATCATAATAAGCAGATTAAACTATTCCTATTTAGCTAAATATGTTAATAATAAAAATAAATATTATTATTATTATTATTATTAAACTATTCTGGCTCCATTCAGGCTGTTTAACTCGCATGTTTTCATACTTCAGGGTCAGAAGGGGAACCAGAAAGGGAAGCTTAATGAACGCATCGTGATCCAGTATCACTACACTCAGTGGCCTGACATGGGAGTACCGGAGTACACCCTCCCTGTCCTCACTTTCATCAACCGCTCCTCAGCGGCTCGTACTGCAGACATGGGTCCCGTCCTGGTGCACTGCAGGTACAGCCTCAGCGCCGAGCTCCAGGGCTGATCGAGCGATCCAGATGGGCAGTCAGACCCATTAATGATGATTTGCTTTTTCATCGCTCCCTCTGAACGTCCACTCACACCACTTTGCGCTCTGCTCTTCAGTGCAGGGGTCGGGCGCACGGGAACGTACATCGTCATCGACAGCATGCTGCAACAAATCAAGGACAAAAGCACAGCCAGTGTCCTGGATTTTCTCAAACATATACGCACACAACGCAACTACCTTGTCCAGACCGAGGTAAGGTGGCCGGACTTGTCTGAGAAGTCTGGAAAACCGGATTTCTCCCCTTTAAAGGTCAGCTGTGATTTAAGATGGGAGAGCAGTTATGAAGTTTATTCAGTTTGATACTCAGAGCTCAGGTAAAGGTCACGCTCGCTGCAATTTTCAGTGCACTGCAGAGTTCAAGCGTTTACACACTCGCCATAATACCGATGGCCGTATTACACCGGAGGAGGCCCACTCTGGCTCTTCTCGGGCTGAACGCTGCACTCCTCAAATCATGGACTCTTACAGCTTGAGCAAAATGGAAGACGGGCTGCAGGAAAAAAAAATAAATAAATAAAACAGCACACCGTAAATCCACAATATGCATTTACACTGATTGATCTGAAATTTTCTTTTAATATTTTTTTTTCTATATGTGTAGAGAAATGTAAATCTTAAAGTCTAAAAAATTTGTATTGTTTCATTTTCCTCTCCAAAAAATGTCTAGAAGGTCTTCACAACTGTCTCGTGATTCATATGAAGCCTTTTAAATATTTTATCACCCCAACTGTACAATTACCCCTTATAAATGACAATGAAGCAGTCAATAATAAAGCTGTGAAAATATATTAGCTCTTCACGTATCTCAGAGAGGATGACGGGTTCAAGTGACCAGTAATTTCAACATTAACTTCCTTTAATAGCCTTTTTAACTACGTCCTTTTTTTATATAACATCCCGTAGCTGTACGGTAACTTGCCTGTTTTTTTCTTCTTGCTCGTGGTTTTTTGTTTAGTGTTTGCTTTTGTTTTGTTTGTTTTGATGCTTTGAGCAAAAAGGCCCAATAATTGACAGAGAAAAAATAAACTTTGAGTCTAGCGTACTCACCAATTCATATCTGCTTCAGTCTGATTTCTGTTGAAGTTTTGGGGGGGGGTTAGGAGTTAGTCGATGTGTACGTGGCTTTCTGGACCTCAACTTTTCTATTGGCTCTAAAAACGCAATATTTTTTTGTGCTCATTCAGCTGTTAAGGTTTTGTTCCAAAGCTTTGGTAAAGGTGCGTCCCCAGAACCCAATCCTACTAGCCGTGCGGTCTGGGATACGCACGTCTCTGGAGCTTAGACTGCGATAGAAACCAGTGAAATGAAACCGAAACAGCAATAACACCGTCTCGTTGTTTTCATAGCAGTTAAAAGCCACTCCAAACTCAGGTGCAGGTCGAGTTGATTTAAAATGAACTGTGCCGATCCAAATTTGGATTACAACTTGTCATCTAAAGGGATTATTTATTGCATTTTTTCATAGCTGCTAAACTCTGAAACTGCATTGAAACCGCTTCTACTTTTCAGGCAGTTTGTAACAATCCACAGAGGTTTAATTGTTAAACCCTGTAAGATCTCTCTTGTTGTAACAACACAGCAGCTTATGCAGCAGTCATTCAAACTAAAATCGATGATTAACAACCCTGAGTAGTTGTGGTTGCTTTAGTTTGTATCTTAGGCCAGAAACAGAAAGTATGTGTTCAAACTTTACTAGTTAGAATCTCCTGAAAATGCTGTAATAAGAGCGTTTCTGTATCTACAGAGACCCTTGAAAGCAAAAGTGCACGCTTTCCATTAGTTTGGTGGATTTTTTTTTGTTTTTTTTTTTCGATTGTGAAACACTGATATTCAGCACGGGTGGCTGGTTTTAGATGATGTGTTGGCAAAACAAAACAAAAAACTGAACTCTGGTCATGCAATTTAAAGTAAACACAAAATATGACTTGCACAGGAGGATAAACTGGATGAAGAAAAACGCTGGAAATATTGAACTAACGAAACATCTTCAGCCTCCTTCACATGAGAAAAATCCACCTTTAGTTAACAGTTCACCAAAAACACTCTAACTTCCTGTTTTTGGATAGATTTTCAACCTACATTTGTCCCAGAGGCAAAAAAAAAAAAAAAAAAAAAACTATTTTTCTAGAATCCTAGAATGATGTTTTTTTTTTTTT
>NW_015113208.1:243562-249537 GCF_001443285.1 Poecilia latipinna
GGGGGGGATAATCATTTTATCTGGCATCCCTAGATTTGACTTTAAATTACACAGTTCTGAAATTGTATGTTTCTGAAATCTTGTTATATTTTAATACCTGAAACCCACCTGTGTCTACGTTCTCATAAAACAACCAGCTGCCTTTTCGTTCACTGAAGTAATCATGCGGTAATTCGTCATATCTTTGGTTTGTCCACCAGTGGTTGTTACAAGTTGAGACCAAAAAGTGTTATAAAAATATATGATGATACATTAAGTTACCTAACAAACAAGGCATATATTACTTTTGACCTACGCTGTAGAAACTTACATTTAGAAACCTAAAATTAATAGAGCAAGAACCTGTTACTGAGTAACTTCCTTTCCTTTCAGGAGCAGTATGTTTTCATCCACGACGCGCTGATGGAGGCCATCCTCAGCAGAGAGACGGAGGTGCCGGCCTGGAAGCTGCACGGCTACGTCAACGGCATCCTGACGCCTAACTCGACCGGCCGCACACGGCTGGAGAAGCAATTCAGGGTGAGTGGAAGCAGCCGGCGCTGTCTCCCCATCAGCCGGATCTGAGGTGGTCCGCTGATCACAAACTTAATAGCAACACGCTCGACGGCTTTCCTGCTGCCAGACCGAAAGTGACTTTGATGTTGGCTTCATAAAGTCATGTCTGTCACCTCAGTTGCGTTACGCAAAGTTTGATGAATGTTTCATCAAGCTCTTTCAACATCAAGAGAGCAAAGAAAATAATTGCTCACATAAAGTCACTTATATCTCAGTTTCCACACTTGTCATTAAAATAGAAGCGGCGCTGTTAATTTTCGAGCGGGGTGTGTGTGTGTGTGTGTGTGTGTGTGTGTGTGCGCGTGTGTGTGTGTGTGTGTGTGTGTGTGTGTGTGTGTCATTCCTCGTGCTTGCGCTGGACTTCCTTTGACTTCCAGAGCCAAAACCTGATATTTAATTTTTATTTTATTTTTTTTTTCTCCTCCCAGCTGCTGAGTCAGTGCAACACACGCTTCGTCGAGTGCTTCAGCGCTCACAAAGACTGCAACAAGGAGAAGAACCGCAACTCCTCAGTTGTTCCCTGTGAGTATTTACCGCAGCATCCTCACCCTGGACCCCGGAGGCTGAGCAAATAACCAATCACGTCACTCCGTGATGCACATTTATTTCCTTTATCAGCCTGTGAATTATTAAGACAATTCCTGCTCCAAATTTAGAATCCATTTCCATAATCCTATAAGTTAATCTTTCTGTGCATTCTCAGCACCCTGTCAGGAGAAAAAGGAGGTACTTGTTGCTATGGCAACAGCAAGGACTGATAATGAATGTGTGCATTATCAGCGGGCGTGATATAAAAGACGCTTGGGTTGGGATTTAAAGCTTGTTTTTTTTTTTTTTTTTCCTCCCTCTCTGTGCCTCAACAGCGGAAAGAGCAAGGGTTGGACTCACCACCCTTCCTGGCATGAAAGGAACAGATTACATTAATGCATCCTACATAATGGTACAGTGTTGACAATTAATGAGTTGCTTTTCTGTATCCTGAGCCATTAAGCTTCAGCTGGAGAAAATGATGGGTTGAGCAAAAGGCTAACCGTTCCACCTCTGTCTACTCAGGGCTACTACAGAAGTAATGAGTTCATTATTACCCAGCATCCTTTGCCCCACACCACCACAGACTTCTGGAGGATGATTTGGGACCACAATGCTCAGATTATCGTCATGCTGCCTGACAACCAGGGGCTGGTGAGTGAGTGAGCGGCCGTGAAAAATAGAATCATTTAAGCGTTTGTGCAGAGAAGGAATGCTGATGAATAATTAGCGGAGGATTTAAATAACGCGCGCGTCACCGCTCTCCCCTCAGGCCGAGGATGAATTTGTTTACTGGCCGAGCCGAGAAGAGGCCATGAACTGCATCGCCTTCACCGTAACTCTCATCAGCAAGGACAGACTGTGCCTCTCCAATGAGGAGCAAATCATCATCCACGACTTCATCTTGGAGGCCACGCAGGTACCTGCTAAACCCTGATAATCGCTAATGAGGAGTTGTTCAGTCGCTGCGAGTGGAAGCTTTAATTAAAATCGTAGAGTCGAGGTTCCCACAGCCTGGAAATCTGTGGAAAAGTGGAATTTTATAAATCCAATTTTCCATTCTTAAAAAAGTATTTTGACCCTTTTGTATATCTTAAACATCCATTGTCCTTCTGCAGGTTCCGTATTAAAATCTGACTGAAGAATAAACATCTGCTGTACATTTATAGTACAGCATTGCATTTAAAGTTCCAAATTTGGCAAAAAAAATAATAAATCAATCAATAAATAAATAACGCATCTGAGAAAATATTTCTGTTGGACATGAAGGAAATGTGTGAAACGTCGTCTTCTGTTCTCATCAGGATGATTATGTTCTGGAGGTGAGACACTTTCAGTGCCCCAAATGGCCAAACCCGGACGCCCCTCTCAGCAGCACCTTCGAGCTCATCAATGTCATCAAGGAGGAAGCCATGACTCGAGATGGCCCCACCATTGTGCATGATGAGTACGTTCCCTTTTCCTCCCAAAGTTTAGAGACAACGGCGTATTTAGGGGGAAGCGTTTTGTCCGGGGAAATAAAGAGTCTGCTTAATTTTAATAAAGATATTGATCTTACCTGCCATTTTAAGTTTGTGTCTTGGATTAGAGTGAAGCAAATTATCTTCTTTTAATTTCTGGGGGTTTAGCACAAGTAGGATTAAGATTAAAGGCAATGCAATAAATACTGAGTGCTTTCCATACCTCTGGGTTTTAAAGTCCTTAAGCGTACACCAGCACTTATCATTTTAATGCCCCATAATGAAGAAAAAAAAAAAAAAAAGCCTAAAACTCTTGTAGATTCCCAGCTGATGTCCCTCCTACATGCATCAGTGTCTGCAGCATCTCATCTGCCATTAATGGGACATGTCTCCCAGTCTGTCTGCAGCTCATTAAATTATTTTCAGAAGTCGTGACGGAATAAATAACACTGCATCCTTCGCTCGCTTACACTGGATCGCGAACAGAAAGTGGTCAGAGCCCTGAAATGAAATTTAAAACCCGACGTCGCTGTTTAAAGCGAGGGACACCCGGCGTAACCCTGTTGAACACCACTCGACAGCTGTCGCCATCTCACAGAGAACGTCTCCTTCCAGGTGTGGAGCCGTGTCAGCGGGCATGCTCTGCGCCCTCACCACACTGTCCCAGCAGCTGGAAAGCGAGGGCGTCGTCGACATCTATCAGGTGGCCAAGATGATCAATCTCATGAGGCCGGGGGTCTTCACTGACATAGTAAGTTTGACAAACGGAAACCTTCTGTTGTTTCCTCTCTTACTAACCGTGTCGGGGGATTGTTTCTGGACACAGTCGTTTGTGAAGCTGCTGGGCTTGTTCAAGCCTGTTCTGCTGCCCCCAAGTGGCCAAATAACCATTTCATGTGGTCTGATAAAGACTTAAAGCCTCACTGTGACTAATACAAGCTATAAAGTAATTATTACCAAGCTATGTTTAACATATGTATTTGTCTTTTCTGGGCCACTGTAACCTAACAGAAAAGCACTTGTAAATTGTCCAGTAGTTTCTACACACATGAATATTAAGGCTAATTTCTTTTAGATACAACATCTTGTGGGGGTTAAAAACTGCCGTCTGAATTTTTCTTACTTTGGTTTGTGCCGAGATTATCAGCGACAGACCAGCTAGAAAGGCACGTGGGAGGAAAATGATGTGGTGTTTTCGTATTTTTCAAAAATAAAAGCACGACATATGTATTCAGCCCTTATTAGTGTACTAAACGGAGATAACATCCAGTTTTTCCAGCCGTGGCCGGATGTTTGCTGACTAAATTGTCCACCTGTATGTGATCTAATCTCACACAAACACAGCTGCTCTGTGAAGGCCTCAGAGGTTTGAGGAAGGCAGCTGATAAAGTTGTGGAGAGGTTTAAAACAGAATTATGTTTTGTTTTTTTTTTAAACAATATCCCAAGCGGTTTCCAGCATCTCACAGGTCACTGTTAAATCCATCTTTTGAAAATTAAATATGAGGGTTGCTCACGTGGAAACTTTCTGCAGAGAGCCACAGTTCAGGTGTGAGAATCTCATGCTCAACTCAACATAACCTTTATTAAAAAAAATAAAGAGTACCAAGACAAAAGCAATCGCCATAATGATGAAGTTCAGTTTGAAGTTCCCACAGGTCAGGAAGGGTGGCGCTGCACACTACCCATCACTTTGAAACACTGCCGCGGCAGCATCATGCTGTGGGAGGCTTTCCTTTAGGGGACATGAAGAAAAAAAAAAAAAAAAAGTTGAAAAATGCAGGGCACAAAATCCAGAAAGAACATCTCTGGGTCTACAAAAGAGGACACCGACTCCAAACATCAGAGTCAGAGAGGGGATGGTTCAGATCAAAGCATGTTCATGTGTGAGAATGGCCCAGTCACTGTCCCGACCTAAATTCAATTAGGAATCTCTGGCATGACTTGAAAACTGGTATTTATAGACTCTCTTCATCCACTCTGTTTGAACTGTTCTGCAGAGAAAGAACGTGGAAAATGTCTGTTTCTGGATGTAGAAGACACCCAGAACACCTGGCACAGTAATCAGAGCTAAACATTCATCCACAAAATGAAGAATGCACAAATAGACTATATGAGATTTATTTTTGCATTGACTTGACAATCATGAGCTACTTTTGCGCTGCTTATGATTTCTGCTAACGTCTCACATGTGCGGCTGCAGCCACTGTGGGTTATTCTTAAACAGACGTTATTTGCCAGCGGAGCAAAAGCAGTTCGATTAGTCTTGTTTGTGCAGACCACCTGGTGATCGGAGCAGGAGCCCGGTCCAAAGGTCTCAGAAAAACCGTCTGCTGATCCTCAACATGAGAATCAATCAAGAAGTGAGGCTTCTCACCCTGGAGATCACGGAGCTAAGAGAGCAAAAATTGAGGTTACTGTAGGCTGTGGCGACTGATAGGGGGCCTAACCTCTGTGTCTTCACGGTCAGACAGTGTTACTTAGGAGAGAGACGCTTTTCAGAGTAAAAGTCCAGTTTAAATCAAACCCTGGACACGTTGAGTGTTCTGAGCAAGGGACCGCGTCTTGTTAACGTTTTCATATTTCTGTTTGTTTGCACAGGAGCAGTACCAGTACCTTTACAAAGCCATGCTGAGCCTGGTCAGCAACAGAGAGTGCAGCCTGAGTCCCACTCACACGGACACTAACGGGGTGGTGGTGATTGCGGACGAGTCGGACCCTGCGGAGAGCATGGAGTCGCTCGTCTGAGGACATTCCTGCAGGCACTTAATTTGTAAAAAAACAAACAGGAAAAAAAAAAACACCAATCCAAGAACTTTTCTGAGGCCTTTTTGCCAGACTATTGATTAAACGAATAACCTTATTACTTTTTATACTGATAAAAAGGTTTTTTGATATTTATGTTTTTTTTTTCGGTCCTTTATTTCTTGTCTTTAATGTTCTCCTGCTGAGCGTTTGCACCTGTTTCAGTTGACATGAGGAAAAAGCAGCTCTGTCCACTTTGCACTAAACTATCAGTGTTACTGCCTACACCCAGCGAGTGGAACAAAACCTCGGGGGTGCGGGGGGTCGGGGAGGGGGGTTTCGGACCGCATCGAGACAAAACCTGAAGCATGAAGACCAGGATGAGTTGAGGCGATCCACCTAAAGTAAAGTCTTAAACCACTTCATCACACCGTTTCATAGCCCAGCATGTATTTTTATTTTTATATTTATTTTTTTTGGTTACAGTTTTCAGGCTCCACCCCTCTTTTTATCACGTGAACAGACTTTCAGCTGCTTCTACATTAATGTCCCAAAATCTCACTGCTGTCCTGTAAAATGTACTTATGGCTTTTTTTTTTCTTTTTTTTTTTTTTTTTTTTTTAAATGGGGGTTCAAAATATAATTTCGGTATTTTTTGCTTTTTCCTCTGATTTTTTTAGTTAATTTT
>NW_015113208.1:252531-268148 GCF_001443285.1 Poecilia latipinna
AATTTCCCAAAATTTCCCTGTTGTCCTTTAAAAAGTTCTTTTGGGTTTTTTTTTTTTTTTTTTTTTTTTTTTTTTGTTAAAATGTGTTGCAACATCTAATGTGAACATTTATTGCTTTTTGCAGGGATTTATATTGTTGTATTGTTTTGTAATATATATATATACATATATATATTATCTTTAATAGCCCTGTTATGTTTATTTCTGTACTACTAGATCCATATTCCTGAAGGAGGTTGTGTAGCTTGTCATGTATGGCCTGCGAATCTCCAGCCTGATATTATTTTTGAAAGCTTTTGTTGTTGCTTCTCTAACCTCAGCAAGTCACAGCTCAGCGGTTAACATGCGTATCTGTACCGACACGACGCAATGCCTAAAAGAAAACACACAAAAACAAAACAAAACAAAAAAAAGATTCACTCTGCACAAAGTTTTTCATGTTTTATTTTGAAGCGTTTTGTCGCAGTGTAATTCGAATCTGTTCCCGGCACTGATCAACAAGCGGAGTCATTTTAAAATCAAGGTGAAAACAAATTTCTTTCTTTATTTTTTTGGGTTTTAGCAAAAACTTTCCACATCACTTTCATTTGATCAAAGGCATTTTTGGGGGCTTGTTGATACCTCTGATTGTTTTTCCCTGCCAAGCTGCTATGAGTCACTGATTTCTCCGCATTGTGTTGCTTTTAAGGACATTCCTGCAGAAATTCAACTGCAACAACACTTGATAGTTTTGTTTGAGTTTACTGAAGATGGGCATCTTCACTTGATCCTCATGTGAAGATTTAATTCAGTGCCTTGGAAGTCATCCCAGTCTCTAACTGGTCCATTTATTTTAGCAAAAATGTTACCATGAAATTCTGTATTTTTACCTATAATTTGCCATGTTATTTAGGCTTAAATCCAGAGCCAGCCTGAGGCATAAGCAAACTAAGCTGCTGCAAACGTTCTCCAACTCTGTAGGATCCCCCAAGAGCTTTTTTATTTTTCACACTTAATAAATCTCAACCATTATTTTCTTGTTGTTTGGTGTTGACAAGAACGAGAAGTTTTAAATCTGCTATGCTCTTTTTAAAATAGTAGATTGCTTAAACTGAGTAAATAGGACCTTTAAATGATTTAGATTTTAAAGGAATGATAATGGTATGTTTATAAATAGGACAGAAAAAAATATTTTTTCTCACACATTCAAATGTTTTAGATCAACAGACAAGGGTAGGTTTAGTAAATACAAAATGCAATTTTCAACTAATTATTACATTTATTAAGGGAACGAGCCCTGCATCCAAATCATCATGAAACAGAAATTGCCATAACTGGTTGAGACATCCTTGGTGGCAGAAACTACCATCAGATGGTTGCATTAACTGGAAATCACTCTTTTTTTTATACTTTGGGGATTTTATTTTATTTATTTATTTTATTTTTTATTTTTTGCATAATCCATTCATTTCATATGCATTTTAGAATTGTAAAAACCACGAACAAACTACCTACCTGCTTACGGTCATGGCGCAGCATCTCAAGTTAATTTAGGCCCAGACTTTGACTGGACTTCTCCAAAATGTTATTTTTGTTCAGGACTGCTCTTTATTGTTGAACCATGAACACTGATCTTAAGCATCTGCCATGCTTTAGATGGCAAAGTTTCTTCTGTAATGTCCTGGATGAGATGCTGATGTTAAGGTCTTGGAGTAAATTTGGTATAAACACTCTGGAGTTCAGTGGAGTTCTGGAAAGTCGGTTTGTAACCCTTTCCAGACAGATGGATATCAATGTCTTTGTTTCACTTCTGTTTCTGAGGATCTTTACATTGGGGCATGATACATTGCTTTGTATAATCATTTAACCTACTTGTCACTAAATAGGTTCTATTTAAGTGATTCTTCAGGATATCCTTTTCCCTTAACAAAATAAATCATTACTTGAAAGCTGTTTTTTTTTTTTTTTTTCACTTTAGTCTGGAAATTTTTCTCCAGTATTAAAATTTATTTGACGATCTGCAATGTTCAACTACGATAGAAGAAATGTTTAAGGACAGAATGCTTTTTCAAATCACGCACGATGGTTTATACTGACTGGTAGGTTAAATTAAGAGTTACTAAATTAACATTTGCCTTTGGCCCCATTGAACTTTGGGTCCAACTTGCTTATATAGTGACATATTTGGACTTTTTTTTTTCGGTCATTGGCCATAAATGTTTGATTATGGATCCAAATTTAATCACATAAAGAAAATACTCTTTGCTGTTATTCAACTTTTCAATAATTTATAGAATTTATTTTCACCTTGACATAAGCGTCTGCTGATCAGTGTCTCATTTAAATAAAAAAAAAAACAAAAAAAAGAACTCTGTGAATAAATAAAACACGAAAAAAAAAAAGTAATAATCCAAGGGAAGTGAAAACTTTTCTATAGACACT
Source organism: Poecilia latipinna (assembly GCF_001443285.1). Lineage (NCBI taxonomy): Eukaryota > Metazoa > Chordata > Actinopteri > Cyprinodontiformes > Poeciliidae > Poecilia > Poecilia latipinna. The sequence goes on from NW_015113208.1 coordinate 254,953, forward strand.
GTACTTTCCTTCTTGGTGGGTTGATGCTTTATTTGTAACCAAAGATGTGGTTCCAGTTTGCGACATGTTAAGTGGTTTTGTCCTAAAATCTATTTAACCGACGAGCGTTTGAAATCAAATTGTTCCGTACAGATTTTCCAGTGTCAGAGGTGTGAATTTTAACCAGAGTTTAAGCATGTTTCTGTTCGAGCCTCAGGAACTTGCCTTCCGGAGAAATTTTACTTTTGTGATGCTTTCCTCACTCTAGTAAACAAGGTTACAAATTCAAACTGTAAAATTGTATTTTATCCAGGCCGAAATTCCGTCTCTGCGTTATTTTGTGGCTATAATTATAATCCCTTTTCAACCCTGAACTTGAGTCTCTGGTTTATTCGTGTGTATTTTTTATTTTATTTTATGAAATCTCTAAAGAAAAAGAATAATAATACTTCACTTTCAAAATGCCAGTGAAGCCCTCATGCTCCAACCTACTTTTGGAACAAATTTTATTACCTTTCATTTCTCCTAGAAATGTATTCTCTTAATGTCTGCAAAGAAATCCCTTCTGGGATTTTGACAGGATCTTCCTGACATTTACTTTGTGGTCCGGGGAGGCGGAGTTGGCTCATTTCGGCTTGGTCAGTGGTTTAATCTATTTAGAAATTATAAATGTTCTCTTCCATCATGTCATGTTTGTATTTCAGTATCTTCCTTTATTACTCTGGTATCATGAAATGATTAAAGTGTGGTGTCGGTTATGCTGCATCAAAGATTGATGCTTTGACTTTGAGTCCAAGACAAATCCTGTATCTCTTATCGCCCCCTGCTGACAGAGAACTGGGATCACTTATGTGTAAAAATAAATGATAGAAAATACCATGTAAGAGTGGTGTAATAACGGGTCAATGCAGTTCTTTACTCTGCAGCGCAGCTTAAATGTTTTGTGTGTTGTTTTACGTGCACATTTTTTGTAACTTATCATGCGTATCATCTTGCAAAGCGAAGCTGAAAGTGCCAAAAAATTAGACCAAAACTTAGATAAATAACAGATGCACTGAGTTTGTGTGTGATGAAGGTTCTGGACTTCACAGAGTCTGTAAGAAATGTAGATATCTATGCTGATTTGTGCTGCATATATTATCAAAAGGAGAAGGTCCCAATCAATCTACAGCTGCGTTCTGTAAATCAGAAAACCCACTAACAAGTCAATTATTTAAAATAATCCAGTCCAAAAAGTGAAACTCTTAGAAATTAACTATTTATGTACAACTACAGAAATCTGGGAAACACCAGGAGTTCACAATGTGAAGCTCCGTTTGGAGCAGATTTCTCTTTAACCCTCCACTGTAGCTCTGAATAACTTTGGCAGAAAATGCTAAATAACTGAGCAATGTTTTAAAATGTAAAGATAATTGAAAAAAAAGCCATCTTCAGCCTTCTAATGTGTTTTTTTTTAAGTGATGTTGCTTCATCAAAGATAATTGATGAAGAAGGTAGCTATTTAAAGTTCAGTATCCAAGCGTATCAATAAAAAGTTTAGTGGAAGGAAGAAATGTTTCAGAAAATGGGTTTTTGAGCAAAATGAACTTATTTGATGCTTCCATATGCTTCAAAGTTTTATGGATGTGTTATTTTTCTCCCAGCAGAGACCTGCATGCACTGCCAAACATAATATACATGGTACCGAGTTTATGACTTTGGTTTCCCTAACCCATAAGAAGACACAAACTTGACAGCTGCTATTAAAGCAACATGTGCTTTCTTAATACCTCAGCAGACATAAATGCTAATCACTTCCATGGCTTGTTGCACTGATAGAGTAACTCATGAAAAAGCAGACCCAACCTTTAGCATGATTTGCAGAATTTACATAAGCTGACATGTCTATTTAAAAAAAATACTGTAAAGTAGAAAGAGGAGCCCAAGCAACAAGTAAAAGAACAACAGTCCTGATATGAATGTGAAGCAAAGCACATTCGGGAGGTCGGATTTACAGAGGGGAGCATGAGGTATGGTGGCCAGCATCAGCAAAGTGAAAATACTGGCAAGACAAAACTCTTCTTTTTTTTCTTTCTTTTTTTTTTCTTTTTTTTTTTTTTTTTTAAAAAAAAAAAAAATATATATATATATATATATATATATATATATATATATATATTGATTAATTTTCTTTTACTTTTTCAAAAGTCACCAAATACGCAATATAATGATGAAACACACTTTAGTTCATGCTCATCAATAAAAATGGGATGTCACAGTGTTACAGTAAAAATACTAGCTGTAATTTTGGCAGGTTTATGAAACCAAGTCTGTTATGTAATTAAAATTAATTCTAAAAAAAAAGTGTGGTTATTAAATTAAGCATAATAATTTTATCAGTAACAATCTTAACCTGAAAAAATGTGTCCATCTCTATTAACTTTCCGTGATGGCTGGCAAAACTTGTCCAACTGTTGATGTATGGTTGGTGATAGAATAATTCCCGGGGCCACAAATGTTCCCTGGTTGCACTCTGGACTCCCCTCAAATGAGTTTCACTTTTTCAAATAAATTACTTTAACATATCCCTGTTTTTTTGTTTTTGTTTGTTTTTTTGTTTTTTTTCCCCAAGCTATTCTAATGTATTGACGTACAACTGGTTCGGTCTGCAGTCGTGTTTGGCGAAGCTGTTAAACAGGACAGAAGATGCACATGTACAGTAATTTTTATTTAGAGGCCACAGCTCTTGCATATTACAACTGTTGGCTTTCATAAGGCAAAAAAAGCAAGAATGAATCCACCAGCTAGTTCACACAGAAAACAGAAAGCATTTAGGGGGAGGGTAGGAACCCACAGGCATGCAGAGATGGCTCAGAATGCAATGTACAGCATTTTTATATTTATATATATTTATATAATATATACAAAACAACAGTGAGACCCAAACAAATGCCAGACATCTCATTCTACACAATTACAGAACACAGACAGACCAACTTTTTCTTTTTTTTTTTTCAATAAAAAAAATTCTTTTTGCTCTTTTTTTGTCTGTAAAAGTGCAACTCAATTAAAATAGAACCTGTTTCTAGGCCTTTTTTTTTTTTTTTTTTTTTTTTTTAATGTTGAAATAAAAATAGAATCTTCCAAGTTATCAAAATGGATCTATGGGCATATTGCATCTCCTGAACACCAACTCGAAATTCAAGATTCCTGTCGGAGCGCGTCTAATTTAGTAATCGAGGTGAGACCACGTAGCGTCGACACATGATAGGAAATGCAGGTTCTGGACTTACTGTCGGTGGTAGCAACAGTGAGCGGATGACAGCTCATCTGGATCAGCCGTAAACAAATACAGTTTATTATATTTTTTTTATCATTACTATTTTCAGTTCAAAGCAGTTGGCATTCACTTAAAAACGGACAAGACAAAGAAAAGGGTCCACACACTCATCATCACGACAATGTACCATTAATGAATGTAGAATACGACAAAGAAGCGCCATATAGGTTTGCATTGGACAGGGACACACCGATTAATCTCACTCAACATTTTCAAACAAATGGTTCTCCATATTGCTTAGTTAACACATAGAAATGAATTTAGAGAAATGAATGAAGACCAAAGATAGGTGCTATCTTTATCATGACACAGCTAAACTGCCAATCATGGTTATTTTTTTAACATTTTTATTTAGACTTTTTTTTTCTGTATAATTTCTATCTTTATATTTAATAGTTCCTTCAGAGGCAAGTCGAGCTGACAAAGAGGTCCTAGAGTGGCTATCTGAGTTGGTACATGCATCAGTAACCAGGCTAAAGTCAAAAGTGTGAACGGGGAGAGTCTGGAGGAGGGGGGGGGAGGTGGAGAGACGGGCGGTTTTGGACAGACAGACGGGCTGGGGGGTTGCGGGGGGACGGTGCGCAGCCTCTAGTCCTCTTCATCCTCCTCGTCGCTGTCCTTCATCGAGATGCCCTGCATGCCTCCTTCCCTCACTGATGCAGTGGCCTCCTCCACGGTCAGCCTGTTGCGCACCGTCTCGTACATCTTGCTGTTCAGGGTGGAGTCCAAGACGCCCTGTAGGCGGAAGTCTCTGTACTTTTTCTGCGGGGAGAAAAGAGGTCCGTCAGCTCGGAGTGCCGCCGATGCCACCAACCCGCCCTGATCCCCCACCTGCCAGGCGTTTCTGGCCTCACCTTTGTGATCCTGATGAGGATCTTGAGCTGGTAGACGTGGAGCTGCTGATCCATGCGTTCGGTGAGCCAGGTCCCCAGCAGGTTCATAGTGGCAGTGTACCATTGCTGAAACACATAAACACAACACTCTCCAGCAAAACACACACCCACACACATACTCAAGACACCATGATGACGTAGAACTAACCTTTAAGACGCACATCTACAACTATACACATACAGTATCCGTTACAAGGTTAATGTTCAAGTGCACACATTTTTTATTTCTTAACATTTTTCCACATTGTGCCACATAAGCACAAACTTCAATGTATTTTGTCTTGACTTTACAGATATGCCAACAATAACGAGCAGACAATTGTGAAGTGGAAGATAAAGTATAGTTTCAAAATGGTTTAGCTAAATTAAGATCTAGAATGTGTTGTTTGCATTTGCATTCAGCTCCCACGACTCAATACTTTGTAGAACCAACATCAGTTGCAGTTACAGCGTTGGGGTGTGTTTCTAACAAATTTGCACTTCTAGACAATTGTTGCTAATTTTTCTTTGCAATTGTGCCAACTGTTTAGCATCCGCTAACACCTTTAGCACAATCCATCATTTCATCAACTTTGAGCAGCTTCCCAATCCCTGTTGAAGAGAAGCATCCCCAGAGCATGATGCTGCCTTCACTGTGTTCATAAGGATGTGCAGTGTTATTTTTTCTTCTGCACATGTATTGCAAAATGTTTAAGATTGCTTTCCTCTGACCTGAATGACCAGGTCTTTATTGGGCTTCCCCTACGGCTCAGGCAGAACCGTGAGGTACTACATGGTGGTGGCTGAATCATGCTGCAGGGATGCTTTTCTTCAAAGAATAAAATTATTCCAATACTTAAAATCCTAATAAAATACATTGAAGTCTGTTGTTGTAATGTGACAAAGTCTGAAAGCGTTCAAGGGATATGAGTACTTCTGCAGGGCACCTTATGTGTGCTTTAATAAAACCTCAGACTGTAAATAGTGGAAAAAGGCAAAATAAGGGAGTCGTACAAGAAATATACACTCTGTTAGTATATTACCAAAAACATAAGACTTAAATCTTTACTATCTGAATTCATTTACAATTACATGAAAAGCTATGTTTTTGCTTTCAAGCTAATGCTAATTTAAGTAAAGATTGTTAGTTTGAAAATAGAACAAACAATTGGTGTAAATTTTGCATATTTATTAAGCCTGATTGGGGATAACTGTGTTTTTCTGACTCATGTAGTTACAAAGAATTTCCAGTCTGAGGTGAATTTGCACAAAATGTTTAACAAGTGATTCTAATGTTCACTTCTGATAAAGATTACTAAGAGTTTATCCTGAGCCGTCTCTGTAGAAAGGTGGACATATTGCTCACATTCCCCATTTTGCTATCTTCTCCTCTTCATGCACATTAGATATTATTGCTGATTTTACATGCATTTCCTGGCTTTGTGTTTCTTTGCATAGAAGGCTCACCTACTGTAGTGTTTCTGTCCTTAGCTGTGACTTTCCTAAATTAAGCTACTTTGTTCCTCTTTATCAGAGAAAATATTCCTTTCTCAGGCTGTTTGTGTTTTTCTTTCTCCAGTCCTTCCTGACTGTAACCAGGCTTACTTAACCAACTTTCTGTAAGTTTAACAATGAGCTCAGTTTCACTTCATAGTTTTATGTATTTTTAAAGTTCCTTAATATCAAGGTTGGACGATATACTACAGACATCAGGATCGCAATATCGAGGTGCAATATTCACATCGCAAAGGATTGTTTGAAATGCAATAATTGTTGTGTAGTATATTCCAATTGTTATATAATTTTATGTTGCATATTAATGTGAAACTTAACCAACTGAACTCAGCCTTATGGGAGCACTGGACACATGGACATTGAATAAAATGCTGAAGAGTGATGGGAGCACAGATCAGAAAGAGAGGAAAGAAGAAAATAGGCTTTTTTTCCACACCTGATATTGTCATTGGAGAAATTACTAATATTATCTCCATCGCAAGATTTCTAATGTCCTGCAGCCTAACTTTAGAAAACAAATTGTTGTGAATTGGTGCTATACAAATGAAGGAAGCTGATTAGAAATTAGCCACAATTAGATGCAACATTGTCATTAAAAGAAGAAGCCACAGAAAACTAAAAAAAATAAAAACAGCAACACATGCCAAAACTAAAGTAAAAATGGGACAAATGGCATCTTTTAAAGAAATGTAAAGAAACTCAAGAAGTTCAAGTTAGCTGCTGTGTCTCTTTGTCGTCATCTTCAGTAGGTTGAGAAAACAATGTTTCATAATATGTCACTTTGTTCTCAGATGATATCAGGGGGCTGGGCTTCAAAGCAGAATTAGTGGTCTATCCAAATAGAGTCAGGATTTTCAGTACCACAACACCGTGGCTTCACTTCTTAGCTGGCTTTGTTGCTATGGTAGCTAAGCTACTCTGGAGCAGGGTAATTTAAATGTAATATTATAAGTCTGGATGGCAATAAAAATAACTAAAAGGCAATGCATTTGCTTTTTGGACTGCATTGGTTTTACCTTTGTTGATAATTTAAGTTAATTTATTTGGTAGAGACTATGCACATTAATTAAAATTTTTTCTAGACGTGCCATAATTATCCAAAAGGTTATTTTTCATCTGTTGTCTCTGTGCAAAGAATATTTAAAGCAGCCGGAATTAGTACGACGATCACTTTTCATGTGTTCCCGTTATGAATGGTGGATATGGATAAGCACCATTCATAATATTCCTCTGTCAAAATGTTACTTTTGCTGTGACATCTTTTTTTTTTTTCTTTTCTTATTTAAAGATGAACTGGCTGTCCTAGAATAAATACCCTCAAATGGTCAGAAAGCTCTTAACCAAACTGATCAAAAGATAAATAAAGTTATCAGTTTTAATTCCACTTTCAAGCATCCAGCATGATGAGGTAAATTAATATTCATCAGCACAGACTGTGCATTTCTTTTGTCTTATATTTATTCAGGAGCGGTCGTGTAAATGCTGTGGCAAAGGTCCCACATGCGCAATGCAAAGGACATGTGAGAGCTGCAATGTTTATGTGACAGAATCTTTTCAAAGTATCCCAAAATATCTGTCGCAGCTCAGCTTCTGCGGTGACAAATGCCTGGTAAAGCAGTGACAGAGAATTATCATTTGATGGCACTGTTTGAGTTAGTTTTGCCATATCTCTTTAAAAAAATTGAGAGATATGTTGAACCAATTTTGTAGCATAGGGTAAAGTGTTATCTCTTACAGAAGGTCAGCAATTTCTGTGGATCATCAAATTTCACCTAACTGCTAAACAAGATAGATTGATTTTATTCAGGCTGCAGAGTTTGCAGCAGCAACTCCCATCTGAGCTTGGAGAAACATCAAAAGGTTCTGCCTGGAGAGTTGAGCTACTGGCTAATCAGAGTACAGCTAGTTCCAGAACAAATTTCAGGTATCTTATGACAACTGCAACTCATTTCAATGTCATGGTTATGGTCTGATCAAAGAATCCAGATTGATTCAAATATATTCCAAAATGTCAGAATCGATTTCCATCCAAGAAAACCAACATATTGCATCAAATATTAGCTTTAGCGGAGGTAAGAACATTTTCAGGTATAGAGTCAAAGTACACAGCAGGTAAGATGTTGTCTGCTGATTATAAGCCTCAGATCAACTTTTGTCTCCATTTGCTTTTAGCATGGACAATTCCTAAAATCTGTTTATATGTATGACTTGTACTTATTTACCATCACTGCTGCAGTGTTTGAGTAGTAAATAAATTATTATGCATATGGTTAAAATTCAGTGTGTCTGCACATTGAGGTCTGGGTGCAGAAACTGCACACTTTGTAGCAACAAGACAGACATTTCTCAAGGAAACTGCTGAACCTACTCCATCTTTGTTGCCAACTTGAAGCATGGGATTAGCTGTATTTCCAGAAACAGCATGTTTGGTTCATTTTGATAAATTAGAAGATGCTGAAGCTCTGATCCCTGGTGCTTTTAGGTGGCTTAGTTTGAGCCCAGCTCTGCCCAAAAAGTAACAAAATCCTTCCAGAAGCTTGCAGTTTCTTTGATCCACTCCATACAGTCTCCAAGGAAGAAGCTCCAGATTGTTACTCCGAAATAGTTCAGCGCAGCAGTGATTACACAATAAGAGCTTACGGCCCAGTTGGAGGATTTGGTTACTGCTGGGTGGAGACAGATTGGCCATTTTCTTGTTTATGTATAAACTAAGCCAGTGTGTCCTGGATCCAGCCTCGGATATAAGACAGACAGAAGTCGAGGAGAGTATATATAATCCGGCTCAGAAATATGTGCATTTTTTAAATGTCAAAGTGAGTCTTTCATGAAGTCTTAAAAGCCCGATTGAGCAGCTACTGAAAATTATTTAACTGAAGGTTTTAGCTACTACCAATGAAATTTACAAAACGAAAACATTGGAAAAGGATCCAGTCACAATGCCGCCTACACTTATTGACACCCCTGGTAAGGATATGAATAGCAAACCTTGAATGAATTCATCTTTAACTGCAGTATGATGATTTTATAATGAAAAACACTTTAAACATTTAATTTTAGTGCAATAATTCACTTAGAAAATCCACCGTAATTTAAAAGAAAACTGGTAGCACGCTAATTCCTACGTAGTAAATGCGACTGAATAATTATCAGTAATTTGGACTTCACTTTATTTAGGTGTAAAAGAGAGTTTGAAAGGATTCATTAATCTTTTTTTTTTTTTTTACCATACTATTCACTAACATTGACAATGTTGCAGAATATTATGCAACTAACAACTTCAAAATGGGAAAGACCAGAGAACATTCTATTTAAAGTAAGGCAGGTGTGTGTTGCTCACCGTGGGTCAGGAAATAATGACAAGAAATAAGTCACTCATCCAAATGTGCCCTTTTCTGCAGTTAGACCAATAATTAAAACATGTATAAACTGGAAAGGTGGCAAACAAGGCTGGACAAAAACCCAAATGTATTTTTCCACAGCACACAATAAGGGAGGTTAAAGACATCTTCAAAACTCATAGTTGGAGCACTAAAATCTCCTGCACGGAAAATCAGAAAGTTAGTTTAGACTTTTAGAGGACGCCTTCCTGCTTCCTGTCAGTGGAAGTCCCTTCGTTTGTATTACGGTTTTCCAAAAAAAAACAAAAACAAACAAATAAATAAAAAACCTCTTTTCCAGTACCGGTTCGTGTTCTGGTGTGTTGAAACTGCAGCAAAGAGTGGCATCTTGAATTTACACAAACTCCATACTATCTAAATATCCAAACACTATATCCATACTAACTATTGGATTGGGAAGCATGCCAAGAACCAGCCCTCTTTGTCTGATCATTACAAACAAAACCATTTGGAGATTAGCTTAAGGTACTTAGATCACCAGGACAAATTAGCCCTGGTAGATCAGGTTTATCCAAAAGATTAAAATGTGCACGCGAATCCCATGCCCATTGCTAAGCATGTATGAGGATCTGTGATGCTGTGGGCCTGTTTGCCTTCCAAAGTCTCTCATGGCATCATGAGCTCTTTGAAATGCCAGGAGAATTTAAGTACAGTTCTGGAGGACTCCAACGGAAAAACTGAAAGCAGGTAATTATCGGGGTAATTTACATTGCAGTGACCCAAATCTTGATGAAAATGCTTCACCAGACGTAAAATCAACCTTCTTCTTTAGCCTTTATCTTTCTTCAATCTAGTAGAAAAACAGCGAGACAAAAGCTTAAGAGCAGGTGCAGGCTGCTGGTCAATCTATTCAATTTGCGAAAAATAAATATCTGCCTTATTGTCCCACCTTCTGAAATGTTACTTTTCAGAGTGTATACATAATCTGATATTTAAAAAAAGTACATTTCTTAATATAAGATTACTTATAAAAATACTGCAATAAAAAACACATTTATATAAAAGCTGATTTTCACATCTTTTCCAGGGTTGTCAACAACTATAAAGAATGTTCTACGCTAACTGCAGATAAATTACAAAAAAACAAAAACAAAAAACTTGACTGTCTCTCAGCTTCTACTACAAATAAAACTGGTTGTTCTAGTTATTATTTCCCCAAAAAGTCCTCACAGATGACTCAGAAAGAGCTTCTTAAAGGTGCTCACTGATTCTGCGCCCGCTGGAGGGAGTTGGCAAAACAGAAGCAAGTTGTAAAAGTGCTAGAAGAATCATGTGTTTTTTAAACTGCAATTACCTTTTCAACTCCTAGAAAATGTTGAAATCAATATTTTGTAAAAAAAAAAAAAAAAAAAAAAAAAAATTTGCATGGCCCATCTTTTACTGAAGGCAATTACTTAGCCTTTATTTATAATTTATTCAAGTGGAAATGCTGAGCTGCGTCGGAAACGCCCGACACAGCAGATACGAAACAACTGCGGGGGAAAATGAAATTATACTCGTGATAGGAGTTCATTAGCGAAAGAAAATAGGATGAGAGTGAGTAAATGGTTAGCAGGCAGAGGGGAGCAGGGTGCTGTTTTCTTGGAGCTGTTTTATTATTTTTTTTTCTTTCTGCGGTTTGCTTCGGCTCATTGCTTCCCAGAGAACAGCACACATCTCTGATAGAAATGGTAAATCATACCTTTAAGAGAAAAAAAAAAATCAACTTTAAACCTGTGAATAGGCAGGAATGCAGGAGCGGAAAAGGCCCGAATTAGAAGTGTGTGGAGTTAACAGGTTGTCAGGTTGCATGTTTTTTGTTTAGCTGAGGGTTTTGTTTAGATCAGGTGCAGATGCCTGTCCACTTCACAGTCGAGTTGAGCGTGCAGTGCATGCAGACCTCGCAGAAGACGTGCTAAGGAAGGCTGCTCTATGTGCAAATGAGGCAGAGCTCTGAGGAGGAGGGTCATGCTAGAAGATGTACACAGGAAGATTATTTGACTCTAAAAATCATGCCAACCAACATAATGTGATAAAACAACGCAACGCAACACTAGAGATAAGTGCCACTTTTTTTTTTTTTCCTTTACAGAAGGAGGCAGCAGGAATGGTGTTAATCAGAAAAGAGGAGATTAAAAAGGATTGAAATAAATTAGTGAAAGAAAGACAGATAAAGTAGAGCCTTTGCAGCAACAAGGAATGACTTTTCTGTGCATGCAGATGAGTCGAGAGGCATGCATCTGATTCAAAAGAGGAGCAAAAAACAGAAAAGCTTAGTTAACATGCAGTTTAAATGTGCCATAACTGACATGTTCACAGCTTAGAGAAATCTTTTGACTCGACATGACAGTGCTCGGTGGGACTTCAGAGCACTCTGGGGCCACACAGAGGACACAAAGGGTAAAACGCCACATTTAAAGAAAACAGTGATGAAACACAGAGAGACATGGTAACCCCGTGGGGACCTCAAAGACGAAAAGCAGACCCACTTCACAACAGCTTTGTGCCTTGTGCCAGGACAAAAAAAACAAACAAACAAACAAACAAACAAAAAAAATAAAAAAACAATCAAGTTTGTCTGGCACAGGACTCCTTCTTCTACAGCCAACACAGAAATAGAAAACCAAAGGGGGCCTTCTGAGCGTCTGTCAGACATTAGACGTCCACGCCACTGCCTCACAGAGAAAAGTGTCCACCCACAGAGCTGTCACACACCTGAGCAGACGCCGCTCTGTACAAACAGTCACTGAATGACATGAAGCACACACGTCACAGCAGTATGTGTCAACCGAAATCACACATGGAGGACACATTTCTGCCAATGTATCCCGTCAGGATTATGTTTGTTAAGACAGTGCTCTCTCTGCTAGACACTGGTTCCCAACTCATTCGGCTTGTGGCAAGTTTCCATTGAGCCTTCTCCGCATTTTGTTACATAACAACAGCAAAATTTGATTTGTTTTACTAGGTTTTAATGTGACGTACACAATGTATTGTGACATTATCATGCTACGGGGATGTTGTTTTTTTTTTTTTCAGCTGGAACAGACTGAATGCTCTAGTTAGGTGAAAACAAAAGAAAGCTCTTGTCATTTACTTCGTCGTTCTTCTTGTTGCTTTTCCATAAAGGCAAAAGTTGTGGAGTGCACTACCAGTATTTGGCCTGCCAACAGATTCTCCCAGCTACGTACGGCTTTACGTCGGTCCACAACACTTAATCATCATCATAGAAACATTAAGCTTTGAGGCCATGGTGTGACAAATCATGAAATAATTTAAGACGCATAAAAACTTTTGCAAGTCACTGTGACTAGTACGAGTCTGTTCTGTTGTATAATCTTTAATCTGAGTGTGGGTCCCATTTCAAATGGCCTTAATTTAATTTTAAAGCACAGCTGGGAGCCAGTGGGACAATTTGTTAAAAACAAAAGAAAAAAAAAAAGTAATCACTTTATATTTTCCCAGGGAGCCAGACTTTCATGTAATCTTATAAAGTGTTTAGGATCGATATTTCTTCCGGCTTTCTGAAAATCTTTCAGTTTGTCTTGAATTGCTCTCTGTTTTGTCGTGTTTAGGTTCAGCACCTGACCCTTTTATTTATTAAGGCACTTAACTCTGACCTATGAATCATCCCGGCGTTAAAAGAAGAACCAACAGTTTGTCCAGAGACAACCTCACAAAGAGTCAAGTTTAAATTGGACCTTTAGACTCTTAGTTAGCAGCAGCCTGTCACAAAGGCACGCTTTATTCCTATTTCTATGGTTGAATATATGAAGTAAACAAGTCTGACAGACATAATGGAGTATTTTAACACCAACAAGGTCGTTCTTAAATGCCATATTGGCTGAAATCTTGACAAATGACTTTGCTGGAGATTTTTTATTTTGTATATATATATATATATTTTTTTTTAAGACATACCCTTCAGATACTTTTCTTCTGCTTTAGCATGTATGCCTGACATATTTTATTTTTGTTCTCCATTTGTCAGATTGTCTTATTCTTTTAAGCATGACATGCTGCCACATTCAGATGATTGGATTGTAAATCAGGGGAAAAGCAACCACAAAAAAAAAAAAAAAAAAAAAAAACTTTAAAGGAATCATAGAAACAAGTTTTCGGAAAAAATATAAA
>NW_015113208.1:271283-275268 GCF_001443285.1 Poecilia latipinna
AGTTTAACTTCGTGCCACTAAAAATAAATTGGTATTAAAAACAGGGAAAAAAAAACAACAAAAAAAAAAAAAAAAAAAAAAAAACTTTAAAGGAATCATAGCAAGAAGTTTTTGGAAAAAATATAAATAAATAATGGTCTAAAATGTTTGTAAAAAGCTCCATCTACCTGTACTCAACTAAAAAAAACAATTCATTTGATATTCTGCACTATAAAATATTTAAAAAATACCAAATAATGTAACAATAAACTTCACAATAAACTGGAAATGATAAAAAAATATATTTTCATAGTTAGTTTTAGAGAAAAAGAGTAAAAATGTAAAACCGACTGACATCTCCTTACTGCACCAGGCATCCTGATGAATGGCCAAAACACAAGACTGCAGTTCCCAGAGGGCTGAATGAATTAACTACACACTTAAATATTTAAAGCACAGTTTGTGAAACGTAATTGTACCTATTAATATACATGTCTATGGGCATGGATGGGCACATATTGCAGAATTTAAAATCTGGAACATCCTTTCAGCAGATCAGGTTCAACTGGCTCTTAAATAAACATTTACATAAGCATGCTATAAGGTCTTCCATATAGAAATATTTTCATTTTGGAGCAACAGGTGTGTTTTTCTGTGTACACATAATTTATTCATTTGGAACCTGCAGGCAGTGAGCAGGTGAGAGGCCAGCTGCTAAAAAAACAGAGGAGGGTTTTCAGCTCAGTGAGCTGACAAATGTAAAACAGAGAAGTCTGGAAACTATTTTGTTGAACTTTAAATTGTGTTAATGCAGCTTCGCTTTATTCAGGGAAGGCTGTATCAAATATCAAATCAAATATTTTGAGACAAATAGGAGTTCATCAAGAGTGTGTGTCTTATTTCCCGTGTTGCATGAGATGCTTTTATTCATGGTTCATTGTCTCCATTCATTTGTTTGCAGTTACGGTTGGAGTAAGCGTGAAGGGTGCTTAATATTTCACTTTGTCTCTGTCCACATAGTAAATTGGATCAGGATGCCAATAAAGGCATTTTTAAATCTATCTATGTCGCCCCCTGGATTAACCTCACAACCTGATGTCGGTGTATAGTCTTTGATTTTATGTCAGCAACACACACAGTGTTATTATGCCCAACTAACAGCTACATTTTGTGCAGCTAACATTTTAAAAACCCTTTTTTTTGTATATGCAGTTTGCATACCTGTGCTGTAGAAGATGTACATTTTAATAAATGTGTGTTTCCCTTAAAAAAATAAATAAAAAACAACTAGTGTTCATTTATTTAGAGTGAAATAGAGACTGTGTGAAGTGATGTATCTCCTCGTCTCCCAGGGTCATGAGATAGCTACCAATGTTTCGTAGCACAATGTTCGGAGAAAGATGCTAAATTCATCAAGCAGAACAACATTTCCCTTATGTTTTTTCACAAACCATGACCTGGAACTGCACTGAAATATGTGTTTCAAGCCAAATTATCAAAGTAAAACACCACATATGTTGTCTTTAATTGATGTGGCAGTTTTGTTTGATGACGTGTTTTCAAAAAACAAGATTTTATGAAAGAACTCTAAATTTGACAATAACTACAAATGTAGTCTTAATGGTTGACCTTACGCTATAAATTCCTTACACTTGTTTTGTTTTTTGATTATAGAAACATTAAAATATCTGAGTAACTTCTGGAATTACAAGAAGCTTATGTAAACTAAGAAAACACAAACCAACTAAATCCATACAAAAAAACTGGCAAAGACCAAGTAATGTTTTTTTATTATTATTATTTCAACCCAAGTGAAATGAATTTAGAACCGATAGTTGTTAATGGTAAAAAGCCACTGCATGTTAGCTTTCGTTTTTTATGTTTGGAAACAAATCAAGAAACTGTAAGCTATTGTTTTAAGTGGCGCATTGTCTTTACAGCAGAAGATTAAGGTAGAAACTTCTATTAAGTCAAAATGTTGTCACTGTTATATAAATGGAGATGAGAGGATTAGAAATGTTATGGTAGAGTAACGTAGAATTACAGCACAAATATAATAAATATAAACCTGACAATATGTAGAGATTTTACTGAACTTTAAAGCTACTGAGTTTTTAGACGTGTTTTGTACATGGCACTGATTTCTATAAAGCATCCGACTGGGACTCACTAGTAGCCTGCATTCCTTTCTCTTGTATTTTCTGCTTTAATGACCCTTTATATAATATATTTGGAGCCTCGGGTTGGGAACCATTGCTCTGACAGATAAAGGCTATCAGATATGTTAGCCTCTGAATTGGCCACCATTATGTGAGACACCCTGCAGTGTCACCTAATATAATTCGTGCCATAATGTTTGAAACCTGGGAGTGTTGGAGTGAAAGAAAATCTTATCTATTAGTTGGTGTCCTGGCATTAGAGCACTAAAGAGAGTTCTGTCTTGTTTATTTTGTTTGTTTTGGTTTTCCCACAGAGAGCACTGCTTCAGATAATCCTTTTTTAGACGATGCTTTTATGGACTCTTTGTAAGTAAAGTTTTTTTTTTTTTTTAAATACACAAAGGCCCAAAAGCACTGTGGCAATGCACATCAGAATGCAGAGGGCAGCTGTGATTTACAGAGAAAAGAGACAGAACAAGAGAGAGAAGCAGAGAGAAGAGATGTAGAGAGGATCAGAAAAGCCTCTTCCACCAGGCTGAAGCACACTTCCTGGTCTCAAAATGGGACTTATCCCTCTCTGCCCTGTTGTTTTGCCACATTTTGGTAGGTCCCTCCCTTTTACTGAGAGGAGGAGACGGCATCTTACTTACATCAAATAACCTTTCTATATACACCTCCTCATTGACCTTTTCACGGAGCATGTCCTGAGAGTGGCGCATAAAGGTCACGTAGCCATCTGCCACGTCCATCCCAGGTTTCTGTGAAAACAGAGGCACAGCACTGTCATGACTCAGCAGACGACTCCACACTGGAACACAACGGGTGCCACTGGACGGTTTTCAGAGAGGCAGCAACAACATAAAGTCATAAACATAAAACGGTGATGCTACTGAACTTACAGGTACATCCACATATTTTGAGGCAGCTTTCACCTGAAATAAGAACAAAATCTGTCAGACACTACTCAAGAATGTTGGCATTATCATTTGTGTTGCACTAGTTTGAGAACTATGAGCATAGTTTTAACAAACCCGCCGTTCTCCAGCAACAAATACCAGAGATCCTACAAATATCTTACACGTCCAAAGGCGCAAAAGACAACAAATCTTATTTTAAGTGTTGGATAATTTGCTGAAAATTTGCTCTTGGTCTCATTTATATAAATGAAAACACCTGTGGGCTTTTTCAAGAAGTTAGCAATTGATGACAGAGTCAGTTGACAAAACTAAGAGGAGGAGTTGTGTGACTTTTTTTTATGTTTCCTGCAGAAAGTACTACTAGTTCAGTGTTTCTCTGTCTAGGTATGTCTTTATTCTTGACTGAAATTGCTGCCAGGGCTACTGCAAAAATTAGGGTTGTGTATAATTTCTTTGTATCCATTTTTTCCCCAATCAAAAATACTTTAGCCACTGTGTTTCTGTTTAGATATGTCTCTTTCCTGCATACTCTGTCATTTTGTGCATTTTCCCAAACAAATTCTTCCCAAGTAGTTTTGCTAAACAGTCTCTCTTTCCTTCTAGTTTTTCTTAGCTTTGTGTTACGGTTTCTCTGCTTTCTCTCTTGCCGTCAGACCGTCAGTTCCCAAAACAACAGAAAAAGAAATACTCGTAAAAGCTTGTGGGGTCCAAATAACCCCATCTAAATTCAACTGAACAGCGTTTAACTTACTTATATGGTGGCTTCATTACTTGTGAAATAATTTCCTGACTTGGTTCGCTACTTGATTTTCCACATCATGTTTGATGTATCCAGTTTAAAAACAACACTTAAAAAAAAAAAAAAAAAAAAAAAAAAAAAAAAAAAAAAAAAAAATTTTTTTTGTTTTTTCACCAGGAAAAAATTTTTTT